>NC_065572.1:34997500-35297500 GCF_937616625.2 Mercurialis annua | reverse complement strand
TGGCAAAAACGTTGGTTAACCATTTAAATCCAGTCTCCCCCAAAGTAGCATTACAATTACTTAAAATCAACATTAAAATAATTTCCAGCAATATAAGTCATTTCAAAACAGCGATTTAATCTTTGTAAAACGTTAATTATTCTATGTTTTAACCTTAGCCAATTTATCACAAACCCCCCAATGAATTAGTTGTTAACTAACAACCTATAATCATCCTATAGCGGATTTCCAGATTTTCAATAAAGCTTAAGACCAGAATTTTAATTCAAAACATTATCCAATGTATTAATCCTCCAATTAACTCAACCAAATCAATCCACCCAAACTACAATTGACAAGAACAAGCCAATCACAACACTAATCAATATTTACAGATTTTTATATTGCAACCGAACAGAAATTAACAAGCCAAACACCACAGGTATGGATTCATACAATCATCTAGCAATCTCTACACATTTAAACAAGGGATTAGAGCCACTAACCTCTTGAAACGGATTAAGAACGGTTCAATATAGGGAACCCATAAAATATTTGATTAGAATAAGCCTACAATCAACCAAACGCCATAACTAATGAATCCAATTCGAAGGGACAAGGAAATCAATGAATTAAACAACAAGGGATATGCTTAGAACACTTACCGAATGTCTAAAGCACCAAGAAAAGGTGGAGAATCAGTTGGGAATGAGTTAGAATGCAGTTTAGGATTTTAGAAACGAGTGGGGGCTGATTAGGTTTCAGAAACGGGGTTTTTATAGAAAACCCGTATGTGAACCGGTTCACTGGCCGGTTCTATTGGACGGAACCGGTCAAGGAACCGGCCAAGCACAAAGTGAGCCGGCCCTCTGGCCGGTTCTACTGGGAAGAACCGGTTAGAGAACCGGTTTGCCCTCTGCTCAGTAAAACTGAGCAAACCGGACCTCCAAACCGGTTCTACTCAGGAAAGATGTTGGCCCATTGTTTAAATTTGGGCGGTAAAATTGTGTTAAATGTGTTGATAGATGATTTTTTTCTTGGCCACCCATTATATGATTCTTGGATTGAAAGTTGTTAATGAGTTTAATTATTTTTGGTTTCTGGGTTTCTTGTTTCTGAAAGTTTATGTTTGTGATTTTGGTTTGATGTGGCGGGCTCAAACATTAATTGAATGTTAGTGTTGGTTAAATGGCCATTATGATCATGTTTTATTTTTCCCTAAACAATTGAATCATTGTGTTATTTTAAGTTAATAAATTGAATCCTTGAAGTTTATTCCTAACTATTCACATTTTACCTAACGATAATTAGTTTTAATTTTAATCTACGGATATAGTTTCAACTTATAATTTAACAATTTGATAATATTATTATTTATAGTTTAAATTACTTTCGTAATATTATTTTTAAATCTAGAAATAATATTACTCCTATTATAATTTAAATGATTTTAATTTAGATTATTTATTTGATTTATTATAAAGGGGAATTTGATAATTTCATCTAATAAATAATTTTAGAGAATTTGGCTTAGCTTGCCAATTTGGCTAAATTTATAATTTAGCCTTTTATTTATTTATTGATTTATTTAATGAGATATTTTGCCGGTAATTTATAATTATTTGGATTTCAAGCTATTGAGTCCATTGTGATATTAATTAATATTTTATTTATTTATAATTATAAACTGTGGTTTATAACTCTGGTTTTATGGTTGGGTCGGTTTGGACTTGGGTCACCGACATGTGAGTTTAACTTGATAGTTTTGAAAAACTCGGCTAACTCACTATTTGAGGAATTGATTTTATTTATCAATTAAATATTATTTTAATAATATTTTCGGATTGGATTTAAGTGAGAACTCAATAGTCTTGAATTAATTACGACATTATAATTTATTTGAGCATTGGTCGATCTACGTTTCTTCATTATCAGAGGTTCTTTATTTTATTTCAGAATAAAAGAGTCAAACTATTTCAAACTCTTAGACCGCAGTAGTAGTATCAAATTATTTATGTCTTAGTCTTATACTTATATTTTAGACTATTGTTAGTTGGTATGATCCAACTGTTATTTTATCAGCTTTGGCATGATTACAGTGATTATGGTATTTTTTTATACATTGCCATACTGTTAGAGTTTATTTTGAGATTAAGCATACTTTGAATATATGTTGCTTATATGTACTGCTAGACTAGGCTGAAGTCTCAGTTGCTCCCGAGCATGTGGTTTCATGCAGGTACATAGTTGTTAATGATATTTAACTGTTATCCGCAAGGCTTGCTACGGGTTTTGGTACAACCATACCCATACCCTAGCGCCGGTTACGATTCATGAAAATGGGTCGTGACAGGAGGTCCGGTTCTAGGTCCAGTCAAGGCCTTAAAACCGACTTAAAACATGTCCGAACACGTCCCGAAAGCTACTATACGATCCGCCAATCGCACACACAAGTGTTAACCAAACCGACACCAAAACACAGGCACAAACCGAAGTGAAAACACGACTAGTGTTCAACCTAAACCGAACATTATACGGTCAACCAACCTTCGAATCGAGTCATAAAAACACGGGGTATTACATTCTCCCCAACTTAAAAACAAAATCGTCCTCGATTTTAACACAACGCAAACAAGCACAAAACACGATATACGCGCACAAAGCAGCCCAAGTAAAACATATAACACAAATACAAAGTACTAAAATAACATCGAACATTCGAAGCAACGCTAAACTCAACGTACCTCAAGGAATGAAATATAACAATTTCACATAATGGACTCCGTCCCCTAAGTATACTCCCCAACAATAAAACCGACTAAAACTGAAACCATAGGCATATCTTCACTCATCAACCTACGCACTTGCGTGACCACTGACTTAGTAGGTTGCTCCTGGAATGATAACTCAAAAATACCACACATATAAATCAACAACTCAAATTGTCACCACACAATATGCGCAAAATTTTAAATCCAACAGTTCGTTGATCCAAACGATTACTTGATTAAACAAAATATAAACCTTTAAAATTTTTCAACTACAAACAACAAATATGCTGACAAGGGAGGTTACCAAGACCCTCTCTAGGTCTAACAGCTATAATAACAACCTTAACAAGGTGCAAGGACAAACCCGAAACTCAAATCGTAATTCTTACAATACCAAAATCTAACACTTCAAAATGGAAACTTTGAAATCCGCATTAATAATATCATGCAATCCTCGCCACCTACTTAACATCACTACACCTATTATCTCATATCAAAGATATAAATAAACTCGTTATATCAAACGAACAGTCTAGTCCAAAATTAACTAGATAAGGTTCTCGCCAATATATATCAGCCAACTTTAAAACATCATCAAAATCGAGTTGTACCCACGACAAGGACTAAGCTCAACAAGACCATCAACCTTAACAATCATTAAAAACGTACTCACATACTGACATTCCAAAGAATATACCGTTTTAACTTATGATAACAAAATCTACAAGTTACATACAAACTGACTCATTCAAATAGATCCTTCCACTCATACAATAAGAAAGCATACAGCCCGAAGTTACCCAAGGTAATTAAACACCAACATACATACAAATTTTTGCACAAACCAAATTTTATGCCGCACACAAAAGGTTCAACAACTAAATAAAACGATATCCAACTTTAAACAACAAAAATCCCCAATCAATAGTATCGACCATCCAACCTTTATAGTCGAAACCTACTCATAACGATTTTTGAATCCGCTAACTCATAAATCTGAACCTAACTCAAATTCTCAAAATCATCTTACCAATGTAACTGTAATCTTGCAACCAGGATATCACCTAGATCAAATTCACTAGCAACTGGGTCATTGGTTATGCTCAAGTCAAACTTATATGAAAACAAAATTTCCAAACACAAAATATTATATTTATATTTTCCACTTCTCTTTTAAAGACGTTAACATCTTATACCTCTCTTTATATACATAGACCAAAATTCTTTTACCGTTCGAAAACCTCCAGTTTTGTAAACACAATAAAAGTTTTAAAACATTCGTATTTTGAATTCCGCAGTTACACCTTACTTTCAATATAAGTTTGCAAATATATAAAATAGTTCAACTAACATAATTATTATTCTCTTAAATCAATGCTTGATAAAAATTTATCCATTTATCAAAATAGAAAATATTTGTAAAGAAAATATCTTCTTCCACACAATATTTTTATACGAGTATACCAAAACATTTATACAAAAACGAATTATGTAAAAATAAACTTCTTTTAAAATCACGGCGTAAACACATACGACGAGCATAACCAAATCCCTTAATCTAATAACCTCAAATCATAAATTGAAAGCTAACACATAAGCCTTTCAATCCGACCTCAAAATTCTATCACATTATAGCAACAATAACTCGAGTGAAACCTTTATATTCATTCTTACTCCCTATGAAGCACCAAATTTATGATACTACAAATCAATCACTCATAACGTAATCGTCCTTAATTCACCACCATAATCACAGAGTATTTGCCTAGCTACCTTTCGGTAACAGTTTCAAAATGATTTGAAATCCAACAACTTTATAAATACATTTATCACAATGTGACTCGCGAGTTCGTTTCAAAACGTCTTTCATAAAAACACTTTATCGATAAAATCCCTTTTTACATAATTGTGCGCCAGGGTGATGACATCTCTCATCCCCAGAGAGTTGCATCCAACTTTAAACTTTTCTATGCACGTGATGCATGTACTATTATGCATGTATCAATTATTAATTTTTTTTTTAGTGAACATACTCAGTGCTCAATGCAATTTCCTATTCGTGACATACAAAAATGCATGTTCGTGATATGTTTGGGCACAATTACGTGATAAAAACATTTCAAATACGTTAACAAATTAACATTGGAAATCAATTTCTCGATAAAACATTTACTAGACGTTACACTTTGTGGGACGTGCACTCGATAACCTCAAAAATATTTCTCAAACTCCATACTTGCAATTCACTAAATCACACAATACTATTATAACAATCTAACTCAATAACTCCATTAAACTATCTAATGCATAAATAATATCCATCTAAATTTCAACAAAACTGAAACTTACACCCAAGGGAAACAACACATCATATACGTTTCTGCAACACTTACCACCCGTTCTCGCATCACATCGATTAACCTTGATTAAAAACACTAGTGTATTAATACACTGATATATATCCTCGCGTTAGAATTTCTAATATCCTTATCTAGGAAAAAACATAAACCACCAACTGTTCCAAAGAAACAATTCCATCAATTTCCTCGATATCGAAATCCAAAGATCTCGATCCACAAACAAAACACCAAACCCAGCGTCACCCAAACTGAAACTAAAGCAAAATAGGGTCTAAACGAAGGTTCGACTCACTATCAAACCAACATCAAGGTAAGCCAAAAAGAACCGCGTGAAATAATTTATCTCACGTGCTTCTCCGCACGAAGAGACAAAACAAACTCAACTAACATAAATCAACTAAACTTGCGAGGTAAACAACGCAAATTCAAATCAAGAGATCACAAATTCTACAATTCTAAAACCCTCCAAGTGTGCCATACAGCCAATTAAACCAACATACTTAAATGACAAAATCAAAATGTGCTACAACCAGTTTTGAATTTGTAATAAAGTCAACCTGTAATATGTCACCTTTCAAGAGTACGCTTCAAATTCATTTTGAAATTTAAAGTCAACCAAAAAAATATTCAATTGTTTTTTTTTTGTTGAGCCCCACTCTTAAAACGAAATCAATTATCCGAAAAAAAATATCTCTTCTTATAAATCAATCGCTTTAAAAGAATTCCCAAAGTATTTCAATTATTAAATCATCGAGTTAGCCGAGTCATTACAACTACCAAGCTCAACTCCCAAATTTGGGTGACCCGAGTCGAACCCAAAACAACCGTCTATAAAACGTATTCAAAACATTTGTAAGTCCGGAAGGATGCCTTTAAATAAAATTCCATTTTTTATAAGAGCTCAACGCAACCCAAGTATCAAAAATCAACTCAATCACTCAATTGAGAAGAACGTAAATCACCACAACCATTTATAAATTTGAAAAAAAAAACATTTAAATAAAATCTCAATTTTTCTTAAAAAAAATAGGAGTTCAACATTATCCGAAAATCAAAAGCATTTCAAAATCTTAAGTGAGAAAATCTTTAATCTCAAACAGTCATTCTGTAAACACTTAATCTGGCCAAACGTAATATACCAAACATATGACCAACGACGCTTCAAACGTCGACAAACCACAACGCAGTGAAAATAACAAAAGCAATATTAAATCCTCAAATGTGAATCACCTCATAATTTAAATTATTTTGAAAATAATTGTTTGTCAACGCTAATCCAAACGTAAGATTCTGAAATACATGGAATCCATTTTACTTGCAAAGTAATCAAAAATCACTTTTTAAAAAAAGTATTAAAACCAGACGTTTATTCCGATTCTTGTGTCAATACACAAAAGTAATCAAAACAATTTTCTTAATAAAAACTGTAAAACCAACGTGCGATCAAACAACATAAAGCTACAAAACATGCTTAAAGATTTAACACAAAAATCCTTTAAAAATCACACAAGGCCAAAGCCTAACGTATCATAGTACGTGCCAACTTATTTAGCACCCAACAACACAGCCAAAACCAAATTGTACTCACCAACAAGGTGAGGGCAACCTAATTATAATCAAAATCATCCAAGGTGTAAAAGCCAAGAACTAATCACCCAAGGTAAACATCATATAAGGCACAACAGCCAACAAAGTATCACCTGAAGTAAACACCATATAAGGCACAACAGCCAATAAAGCATCACCTAAGGTATATCTCATATATGGCACAACAGCCAATAAATCACCCAATGTATAAGCAAGAAACATTCAGAAGTAAGGCATAAGTAACACATAAGACCGACACTCAACATTCCTATAGATGAAGGTAGAAAATTTTGAAAACAAATGATGACGTTTCAAAAGACAAGACTTGAATCCTAATTTCCGCAGTAGATCCTATGACCCAATAACAACACTTAACATGCCTTAAAGCGATAAACACATAACATGCAAAAATTTGGCCTTAGTTCGAAACTAAAGCTCTGATACAAACTTTGTCACGACCCAATTCATGAATCGTGACCGGCGCTAGGGTATGGGTATGGTTGTACCAAAACCCGTAGCAAGTCTTGCGGAAATCAAATAAACATTTAAACCTGCAGAAACTGCTCGGGGGCAACCGAGACTCCAACCTAAGTCGAGCAATTTACAATACAGTTCTAATATAAATAACTTAAGTATCTGAAACATTCCACAGCGTGCCTTAAATATAATAATAAAATATTCCGGTGTAAATATGCTAATAATAAATAATCGGTCTAATCGACAATCCCAATGCAATAACAAATGTAATATATAAACTAGTTCTACTGCGGTCTAAGAGTTTGAAAACAAAAACTAGTTTAACAACATAAAAACATCCGAAGAATCAAAAGAATCGGAGTGGACCAGCTTTCAAATCATAAACCTGGAAATTTTGGAAAAACAACGGGGTCAGATATACTGAGATGAGTTCGCAATACTATTTACATTTATTAAGTTTAAAACCCTTAAATCAAAACAGTTTATACTAATATAGTATGATTATGGAAAACAGTATTGAAATGATCCCAGCGTAAGTATGACGTAGCATACCGATAAACCCAGAGTGGACGGGAACAAATCCTCGTCATATAAATATACCAGCGTAAGCAAGACTTTAGTCTACCGTTTCCCAGAGTACTTACCGGTGCACACAGTCTCGATACAAGCCTATCGAGTAGCTCGTTTCAATCCAGATCCATAATCCGTAAAAACGGTTCACAAACATTTATAATATTAAAATACGATGCGGTAAATAGCACTACAAACTCACTGCTTGCTTATTCACGTGAATCTTGGCAAACAGCTAACCCTGCGTAGACTCCGAAGCACGAGCATTCGACGGGTCTAAAACATTGTACAAGTTAAAATCCGGACAACCCCTAACTCTAAGAATACTAGACACCACATAGGACTAGCATCTCAAACACAACCAAAGAACAACCAAGGTAATCAAAGTACAACCGATGTATATCCAAAGTATCCATTCAAACCAAATAACAAAGTTAGGCAAATTTAGTTAGGTGAGTTCTTATCTTTGAAACAAAACCAAAGTCCTTTCATAACTTAAATACATTATTTAAAATCGAAAGATTTTCCAAGGTAGTGTGTTAGCCTTAACTGCAGTATAGCTCAACATCACATGTCGGGCGACACACGTCTAACCCGACTCAACCATAATCCAAAGTGAAAACCAAAGTCTTAAATCAATCTTTAAATAAAACCCAAGTCGAAATAAGAACTCATTCCCTAACTTAACAATGCCAAAAACACTGAAAGCAACAAAGCCAAAAACGCTTGCCAACACTTGGCAAGTAACACCCAAGGTACACTTGAATATATCACCTTAAATAGAATCGATAAGATTCAACATCTTTCAAGTATCAACTTGAAACTAAAATAGCTTAGCTAAACATAATACAACAATCTTACACCTTACATGCCTTTAATCGATTACTTAACCCATGTTAACCACAACCTAGAATAAGACTAACATCCTTTTAATATGTTTAAACCACTTTTAAAACATAGTCTCCAGCCTCTTATATTTAATAAAAACCATCTTAAATATGCCTTGAACATTTGACAAAAACGTTGGTTAACCATTTAAATCCAATCTCCCCCAAAGTAGCATTACAATTACTTAAAATCAACATTAAAATAATTTCCAGCAATATAAGTCATTTCAAAACAGCGATTTAATCTTTGTAAAACGTTAATTAGCCTATGTTTTAACCTTAGCCAATTTATCACAAACCCCCCAATGAATTAGTTGTTAACTAACAACCTATAATCATCCTATAGCGGATTTCCAGATTTTCAATAAAGCTTAAGACCAGAATTTTAATTCAAAACATTACCCAATGTATTAATCCTCCAATTAACTCAACCAAATCAATCCACTCAAAGTACAATTGACAAGAACAAGCCAATCACAACACTAATCAATATTTACAGATTTTTATATTGCAACCGAACAGAAATTAACAAGCCAAACACCACAGGTATGGATTCATACAATCATCTAGCAATCTCTACACATTTAAACAAGGGATTAGAGCCACTAACCTCTTGAAACGGATTAAGAACGGTTCAATATAGGGAACCCATAAAATATTTGATTAGAATAAGCCTACAATCAACCAAACGCCATAACTAATGAATCCAATTCGAAGGGACAAGGAAATCAATGAATTAAACAACAAGGGATATGCTTAGAACACTTACCGAATGTCTAAAGCACCAAGAAAAGGTGGAGAATCAGTTGGGAATGAGTTAGAATGCAGTTTAGGATTTTAGAAACGAGTGGGGGCTGATTAGGTTTCAGAAACGGGGTTTTTATAGAAAACCCGTATGTGAACCGGTTCACTGGCCGGTTCTATTGGACGGAACCGGTCAATGAACCGGCCAAGCACAAAGTGAGCCGGCCCTCTGGCCGGTTCTACTGGGAAGAACCGGTTAGAGAACCGGTTTGCCCTCTGCTCAGTAAAACTGAGCAAATCGGACCTCCAAACCGGTTTTACTAAGGAGGTCCGGTCCTAGGTCCAGTCAAGGCCTTAAAACCGACTTAAAACATGTCCGAACACGTCCCGAAAGCTACGATACGATCCGCCAATCGCACACACAAGTGTTAACCAAACCGAAACCAAAACACATGCACAAACCGAAGTGAAAACACAGCTAGTGTTCAACCTAAACTTAACATTATACGGTCAACCAACCTTCGAATCGAATCATAAAAACACGGGGTATTACAATATTCTTGAAAATATGAAATGTTTTGATTTGTTTCGTAACGTTTTAAACGTTTGGTTTTGTTTCGTAACGTTTGTAAATGTTTGGCTAAAATCTCTAAAAAGGGGAAACGTTTAGATTTGTTTCGTAACGTTTGTAAATGTTTGGCTTAAATTGCTAAAAAGGTGAAACGCTTGGATTTGTTTCGTAAAGTTTGTAAATGTTGGGATTAAATTGCTAAAAGGGTGAAACGTTTGGATTTGTTTCGTAACGTTTGTAAAAGTTTGGCATAAACCGTTAAAAAGGTGAAACGTTTGGTTTTATTTTATAACCTTTGTAAACGTTCGGCATAAATCGCAAAAAGGGTGAAACGGTTGGATTTGTTTCGTAACGTTTTAAACGTTTGGATTTGTTTCGAAACATTTGGATTTGTTTCAAAATGTTTGGATTTGTTTCGTAACGTTTGTAAACGTTTGGCTTCAATCACTTAAAAAGTGAAACATTTGGATTTGTTTCATGACATTTGTAAACATTTGGCTTAAATCACTAAAAATATGGAATGTTTGGATTTGTTGCGTAACGTTTACAAACGTTTGGTTTTGTTTCGTATAAACGTTTGGCATAGATCGCTAAAATGGGGAAACTGTCACGATCCAATTTCATGGATCGCGACCGGCGCTAGAGTATGGGTATGGTTGTACCAAAACCCGTAGCAAGTCTTGCGGAAAAACACCAATCAGATAAACCTGCAGAAAATCCAATGCTCGGGGTAGCCGAGACTCCAACTTAAACTAACAGTTTAAATATAAGTATTTCCATTAAATAAAAAAATAACCAGAGTTAAACAATAATAATGCCAAAGCATAAAATTAAGCCAGTCAGACAAATCCGACAAACAAACTAAAATAATAGACTTCTAGTTTACTACTGCGGTCTAAGAATAAAAATAGTTTGACAATTTATTAAAATAAAATAAACCTCTGAGGAATAAAGATTCGGAGATCAGGAGACTTGCTCAAAATAATAAACCTGGAAAATGGGAAAACAACGGGGGTCAAATATACTGAGATGAGTTCATAATACTATTTACATTTATTAAGTTTAAAACCCTTAAAACAAATCCTTTTATACTAATATATATAAGATTATGGAATAACAGTATGAAATGATCCCAGCGTAAGTATGACATAGCATACTGAAAAATCCAAAGTGGACGGGAACAAATCCTCGTCATATACCAGCGTAAGCAAGACATTAGTCTGCCGATCCCAGAGTACTTACCGGTGCACACAGTCTCGATACAAGCCTATCGAGTAGCTCGTTCCAATCCAGATCCATAATTGCTTAAAACAGTTCGAAAACATTTATAATACTAAAATAAATTTTGCTACTTAATAAAGCGGTAAATAGCACTACAAACTCACTGCTTGCTAATCCACGTGAAAAACCTGGCAAGCGACAAAAACCGATTTGACTCCGAAGCACCAGTGGTCAACGAGTCTAAGACAGGATAAAACAAATATTAAAATCAACCCCTAACTCTAGAGATTACTAGACACCACATAGGACTAGCACAATACCAAGTCTCGTACAAGCATAGCCAAAGAAGAAAGAACAATTAATTACATAATGACCCGAGTCAAAATACAAACCACCTTGAGTAAACACAATACTCAAAATTAATAAGTCAAGTTTATTGAGTTCCCGCTTTAAAATCCGTTCCAGAAAATATTACTTAAATAATATTTAAATAATAACTTAAATTCATTTCCTCAAATATTGGGTTAGCCGAGTTACCAATAACTACCAAGCTACCTCAAATGTCGGGCGACCCAAGTCTAACCCAACCCAAAATATTTATCAAAATATAAACAAGAGTTTATAATTCCCGAAAATGACTTTGATAAAATAAATATATTTATATTCAATTATAAACCATAGTTTATAATTATAGATACAACCTTGATAAAATAATAATCAAAATTTAAAATAGAACTCAATAACTTATAACTCAAGTAACCATTAGTTACTAACAATTTATTTAATTAAATTAAATTAAGAAAACGTTTAAAATTTAAAACGTCAAATTGACACGCCTAGTCAATAATTCCAAAATATAATAATTGCCCGAGTAATTATAAATTGTTGGTTAAAAATATAATTATATTTTTTTTTCAAAAACAAATCAATTATAATTGAACAAATATTGTTTTCAGATTCTTAAATAATATTATCGATTAGCAATTTGGAAAAACAAAATGATAATTGAAAACCCGATTTTAAATCGATAAAAACATTATAATATTAAACTAATATAAATAAAATAGCTAAAGATGATATGGTTTAATAATTAGAAATAGTTACAAAAGAATTCAATACATATATAACACCATTTCATTACTGCCAATCAAATCATGAAACTAAAATCATTATTAAAATATGGAACCCATCTCACACGAGCCAATAATTTAGACCTATAATTACAGTAAACCATTTACTTAACCAAACACTATTATTTTGCATAAAGAAACCTACTGAAATAGAAATGGAAATTAGCCAATACAAATTTAAATCTCAATCTGCCGCCAACCAATTATTAAAGATATCAAACAACTAGAAACCGAGTCCAACAGTTAGCAGCCAAAAGTAATTCCAAGGCATCAAAACAAAAATATTAATCAATGAACATTTCAGCAATAACATCACCAAATAACCAACAAGAGTAATTGCAAAACCACAAGAATGTACTCCTGCAATAACAATCACATGCTGGCCAAGCACAGAGGTTAAGAAGAACGAACCGAGACGAAGCAGTGATACAAGCAACGAGAATCAATCTCAGCACAACAGCCAGACAATAAAAGATCAGATTATAATCATAAAAACAACATGAATCACATCAGCAACCAGGAAAAATGGGCAGCAACATAAAGAATAGACGACAGATTAATGGCATGAACAAACAGTCACCATAACAACAAAGACGATGAAACGACGGCTCGAATAACGGAGAGATTGACATACCGTTTGACGAAGAAAAAAAAGAATTGTTGAGGACGACGTGAACTAGTCTTGGGACGAAACGGATCTCAAATAGATGCTAAAACGAATAAGATATAGTTAAAAAAACGAGACGTGACGATAACGATGAATAACAAAGAACAAAAGTTTAGACTTACCGAATTGTTGCAGCAATGGAGAGGATGAAAATAGTATAGGTTCAGAGAATTTTAAAGTGTGTAGGTCGGGTAGGGTTTGGAAAAAATAGAGGAATAAAAAAATTTAGGGTTGCTAAGAATTATTTATAGAAGGAACAAAAATGTTGCAGGACGAAGAAAAGGATTGGGCTGCTGAAACATGTGAGAAATGGGCCAACACTAAGCATGGTCAACACCAAGAGGCCCAAGTTAAACAAAACAAACTATAGCCCAACAAAGCTGAAACACAATCCAAAAAAATTTACTCACAGCACGAATCGAACCACGAATTCGTAATGGCTCAAAATTATTATAGGAAACTCATCAGAAGATAAAAAAAATACGGGATATTACAGAAATATTTGTTGTTGTTTTGTAACATTTGTAAACGTTTGGATTTGTTTCGTAACGTTTTAAGCGTTTGGATTTGTTGCGTAACGTTTCTAAAAGTTTTGCTAAAATCGCTAAAATGGTGAAATGATTTTTTTTGTTTTGAAATTTTTTTAAACGTTTTGCTTAAATCGCTAAAAAGATGAAACATGTGGATTTGTTTTGTAACATTTGTAAACGTTTGGCTTAAATCTCTAAAATGTTTAAGCGTATGGATTTGTTTTGTAACGTTTGTAAACGTATGGCCTAAATCAATGAAAAGGTGAAACGTTTGGTTTTTTTCGTAACGTTTGTAAACGTTTGCTTAAATCACAAAAAAGGTGAGACGTTTGGTTTTGTTTCCTAAGGTTTTTAAACGTTTAGATTTATTTCGTAATGTTTGTTTCATAACATTTTAAACGTTTGTTTTTGTTTCGTAATGTTTGTAAACGTTTAGCATAAATCGCTAAAAAGGTGAAACGTTTGGTTTTGTTTCGTAACATTTGGCTTAAATCTCTAAAAATATGAAACATTTGGTTTTGTTTCGTAACGTTTATAAATGTTTCGATTTGTTTCGTAACGTTTTATACGTTTGGTTTTGTTTCGTAACGTTTGTAAACGTTTGACTTAAATCCCTAAAAAGGTGAAACGTTTTGTTTTGTTTCGTAATTTTTGTAAACGTTTAGCTTATATCGCTAAAAAGGGGAAACGTTTGGATTTATTTCGTAACGTTTGTAAAAGTTTAGGTTAATCGCTAAAAAGGTGAAACATTTGGATTTGTTTCGTAGCTTTCGTAAACGATTAACGTTAGTAAACGTTTTTCTTAAATTGCTAAAAAAGCAAAACGCTTGGCTTTGTTTCGTAACGTTTGTAAACGTTTGGCTTAAATCGCTAAAAAGTGTAACGTTTGGCTTTGTTTCGTAACGTTTGTAAACGTTTTGCTTAAATCGCTAAAAAGGTGAAACATTTGGATTTGTTTCGTAACGTTTGTAAACGTTTGGCTTGAATCGCTAAAAAAGCGAAACGTTCGGATTTGTTTCGCTACGTTTGTAAACGTTTGTCTTAAATACCTAAAAAGGTGACATGTTTCGATTTGTTTCGTAACGTTATTAAACGTTTGGCTTAAATTGCTTAAAAGGTGAAAGGCTTGGATTTGTTTTGCAATGTTTGTAAACGTTTAGCTTAAATTGCTAAAAAGGTGAAACGCTTGGATTTGTTTCGTAACGTTTGTAAACGTTTGGCTTAAATGGCTAAAGAGGTGAAAAATTTTGATTTGTTACGTAATCTTTGTAAACGTTTGGCTTGAATCGCTAAAAAGTTGAAACGTTTGGATTTCTTTTCTACGTTTGTAAACTTTTGGCTTAAATCATTAAAAAGGTGAAATGTTTTGATTTGTTTCGTAACGCTTGTAAACGTTTGGCTTGAATTTCTAAAAAGGTCAAAAATTTGGATTTGTTTCGTAACGTTTGTAAACGTTTGGCTTAAATTTTCAAGAAGGTGAAACGCTTGGATTTGTTTCGTAACCTTTGTTAACGTTTGGCTGAAATGGCTTAAAAGGTGAAACTCTTGGTTTTGTTTCGTAACGTTTGTAAAGGTTTGGCCTAAATCGCTAAAAATGTGAAACGTTTGGATTTGTTTAAACGTTTGATTTTGTTTCGTAACTTTGTAAACGTTTGGCTTAAATCGCTAAAAAGGTGAAACATTTGGATTTGTTTTGTAACGTTTGTAAACGTTTGGCTTAAATCGCTAAAAAGACGAAACGTTTGGATTTGTTTCGTAACGTCTGTAAACGTTTGTCTTAATTCGGTAAAAAGGTGAAACGTTTGGATTTGTTTCGTAGCGTTTGTCAACGTTTGGCTTAAATTTCTAAAAATATGAAAAGTTTGGATTTATTTCGTAATGTTTGTAAATGTTTGGCTTCAATCGCTAAAAAGGTGAAATGTTTGGATTTGTATCGTAACGTTTTAAACGTTTGTTTTAAATCGCTAAAATGGGGAAACGTTTGAATTTGTTCGTGACGTGTGTAAGTGTTTGGCTAAATTTGCTAGAAAGGTTAAACGTTTGGTTTTGTTTTGTAACCTTTGTAAACATTCAGGTTAAATTGCTATAAAGGTGAAACGTTTGGATTTGTTTCGTAACGTTTGTAAACGTTTGGCTTAAATTAATAAAAAGGTGAAACGCCTGGATTTGTTTTGTAACGTTTGTAAACGTTTGGCTAAAATCGCTAAAAAGGTGAAACGTTTTGTTTTGTTTCATAACGTTTTTAAACGTTTGGCTTAAATCGCTAAAAAGGTGAAACGTTTAGTTTTGTTTTGTAACGTTTGTAATTATGTGGCTTAACCCGCTAAAATGGTGAAACGTTTTGTTTTGTTTCGTAACGTTTGTAATTGTTTCGATTTGTTTCGTAACGTTTTAAACGTTTGGTTTTGTATCGTAACGTTTGTAAACGTTCGGATTAAATCACTAAAAAGGTGAATTGTTTGTTTTTGTTTCGTAATTTTTGTAAACGTTGGCTTATATCGCTAAAAAGGGGAAACGTTTGATTTGTTTCGTAACGTTTGTAAACGTATGGGTTCAATGGCTAAAAAGGTGAAACGTTCAGATTTGTTTCGTAGCGTTTGTAAACGTTTGGCTTGAATCGCTAAAAATGGGAAACGTTTGGTTTTCTTCCATAACCTTAGTAAACGTTTGGCTTAAATTGCTAAAAAGGTGAAATGTTGGATTTGTTTCGTAACGTTTTAAACGTTTGGTTTTGTTTCATAACGTTTGTAAATGTTTCGCTTAAATAGCTCAAAAGGTGAAACGTTGGGATTTGTTTCGTAATATTTATAAACGTTTGGCTTAAATCTCTAAAAAGGTGAAACCTTTGGATTTGTTTCGTAACATTTGTAAGCGTTTGGCTTAAATTGCTAAAAAGGTGAAACATTTGGATTTGTTTCGTAACATTTGTAAAGGTTTGGCTTAAATCGATAAAAAGGTGAAATGTTTGGATGTGTTTCGTAACATTTGTAAATGTTTGACTTAAATTGCTAAAAAGGTGAAACGCTTGGATGTGTTTCGTAACGTTTGTAAACGTTTGGCTTGAATTTCTAAAAAGGTGAAACGCTTGGATTTGTTTCGTAACGTTTGTAAACGTTTTGCTTAAATTGATAAAAAGATGAAGCGCTTGGATTTGTTTTCTAGCTTTTCTAAAAGATTGGCTTATATCGCTAAAAAGGTGAAACGTTTGGATTTGTTTCGTGCCGTTTATAAACGTTTTCCTTAAATTGCTAAAAAGGGGAAACGTTTGAATATGTTTCGTAACGTTTGGCTTAAATTTCTAAAAAAGGTGGAAACCCTTGGATTTGTTTCGTAACGTTTGTAAACGTTTGGCTTAAAGTGCTAAAAAGATGAAACTCTTGGTTTTGTTTCGTAACGTTTGTAAACGTTTGGCTTATATTCTTGAAAATGTGAAACGTTTTGATTTGTTTCGTAACATTTTGAAACGCTTGGATTTGTTTCATAACATTTGTAAACATTTGGCTTCAATCACTAAAAAGGTGAAACGTTTGGATTTGTTTCGTAACATTTGTAAATGTTTGGCTTAAATTGCTAAAAAGGTGAAACGCTTGAATTTGTTTCGTAACATTCGTAAATGTTTGGCTCAAATTGGTAAAAAGCTGAAACATTTGGATTTGTTTCATAACCTTTGTAAACGTTTGGCTAAAATCGTTAAAAAGGTGAAACATTTGGATTTTTTTCGTAGCGTTTGTAAACGTTTGGCATAAATAGATAAAAAGGGGAAACGTTTGAATTTGTTTCGTAATGTTTGTAAACTTTTGGCTTAAATTGCTAAAAAGGTGAAACGTTTGGATTTGTTTCTAATGTTTGTAAATGTTTCGATGAAATCGCTGAAAAGGTGAAACGTTGAGATTTGTTTCGTAATATTTGTAAACGTTTGGCTTAAATCGCTAAAAAGGTGAAACATTTGCATTTGTTTCGTAACGTTTGTAAACGTTTGGATTAAATCGCTAAAAAGGTGAAACACTTGGATTTGTTTCGTAACGTTTGTAAAGGTTTGCCTTAAATCGCTAAAAAGGTGAAACGCTTGGATTTGTTTATAATGTTTGTAAACGTTTAGCTTAAATTGCTAAAAAGGTGAAATGCTTGGTTTTGTTTCGTAACGTTTGGCTTAAATCGCTAAAAATGTGAAACATTTGGATTTGTTTCGTAATATTTGTAAACGTTTGGTTTTGTTTCGTAATTTTTGTAAATGTTTCGCTTAATCACTGAAAAGGTGAAACGTTGAGATTTGTTTCGTAATATTTGTAAACGTTTGGCTTAAATCGCTAAAAAGGTGAAACGTTTGGATTTGTTTCGTAACGTTTGTAAATGTTTGGCTTAAATCGCTAAAAAGGTGAAACATTTGGATTTGTTTCGTAATATTTGTAAAGGTTTGGCTTAAATCGCTAAAAAGGTGAAACGTTTGGATTTGTTTCGTAACGTTTGTAAAGGTTTGGCTTAAATCGCTAAAAAGGTGAAACGCTTGGATGTGTTTCGTAACGTTTGTAAACGTTTGGCTTGAATTGCTAAAAAGGTGAAACGCTTTGATTTGTTTCGTAACTTTTGTAAACGTTTGGCTTAAATTGCTAAAAAAATGAAGCTCTTGGATTTGTTTCGTAGCGTTTATAAACGTTTGACTTATATCGCTAAAAAGGTGAAACGTTTGGATTTGTTTCATACCGTTTGTAAACGTTTGCATTAAATTGCTAAAAAGGTGAAACGTTTGAATATGTTTCATAACGTTTGGCTTAAATTGTTAAAAAAGGTGGAAACGTTTGGATTTGTTTCGTTACGTTTGTAAACGTTTGTCTTAAATTGCTAAAAAGGTGAAACGCTTGGTTTTGTTTCGTAACGTTTGGCTTATATTCTTGAAAATGTGAAATGTTTTGTAACGTTTTAAACGTTTGCTTTTGTTTCGTAACGTTTTAAACGTTTGGTTTTGTTTCGTAACATTTGTAAACGTTTGGCTAAAATCGCTAAAAAGGTGAAATGTTTGGATTTGTTCCGTAACGTTTGTAAACGTTTGGCTTAAATCAATAAAAAGGCGAAACGTTTGGTTTTATTTCATAACCTTTGTAAACGTACGGCTTAAATCGCTAAAAAGGTCAAACGGTTGGATTTGTTTCGTAACGTTTGAAACGTTTGGATTTGTTTCGAAACGTTTGGATTTGTTTCGTAACGTTTGTTAACGTTTGGCTTCAATCACTAAAAAGGTGAAACGTTTGGATTTGTTTCGTAACGTTTGTAAACATTTGGCTTAAATCCCTAAAAATGTGGAATGTTTGGATTTGTTTCGTAACGTTTGCAAACGTTTGGTTTTGTTTCATATAAACGTTTGGCTTAAATCGCAAAAATGGAAAAACGTTTGGAGTTGTTTTATAACGTTTGTAAACGTTTGGATTTGTTTCACAACGTTTTAAACGTTTGGATTTGTTTTGTAACGTTTGTAAAAGTTTGGCTAAAATCGCTAAAAAGGTGAAATGTTTTATTTTGTTTCGTAGCGTTTGTAAACATTTGGCTTAAATCGCTAAAAAGGTTAAACGTATGGATTTGTTTCGTAACGTTTGTTAACTTATGGCTTAAATCACTGAAAAGGTGAAACGTTTGGTTTTGTTTCGTAACGTTTGTAAACGTTTGGCTTAAATCACTCCAAAAGGTGAAACGTTTGGTTTTATTTCGTAACGTTTTTAAACGTTTAGATTTGTTTCGTAATGTTTGTTTACGTTTTAAACGTTTGGCTTTGTTTCGTAACGTTTGTAAACGTTTGGCTTAAATCGCTAAAAAGGGGAAACGTTTGAATTTGCTTCGTAACATTTTAAACGTTGGATTTGTTTCTAAACGTTTGGATTTATTTCGTAATATTTGTAAACGTTTGGCTTCAATCACTAAAAAGGTGAAACATTTTGATTTGTTTCGTAACTTTTGTAAAAGTTTTGCTTAGATTGCTAAAAAGGTGAAACGCTTGGATATGTTTCGTAACGTTTGTAAACCTTTGGCTTAAATTTCTAAAAAGGTGAAACATTTGGATTTATTTCATAACCTTTGTAAAGGTTTGGCTTAAATCGCTAAAAGGGTGAAACATTTGGATTTGTTTTGTAATGTTTGTAAACGTTTGGCTTAAATAGCTAAAAAGGGGAAACGTTTGGATTTGTTTCATAATGTTTGTAAATGTTTGGCTTAAATTGCTAAAAAGGTGAAACGCTTGGATTTTTTCGTAACGTTTGTAAACGTTTGGCTTAAATTGCTAAAAAGGTGAAAGGCTTGGTTTTGTTTCGTAACGTTTGTAAACATTTAGCTTAAATAGCTAAAAATGTGAAACGTTTGGATTTGTTTCGTAATGTTGTAAACGTTTGGCTTTGTTTCGTAATGTTTGAAAACGTTTTGCTTATATCGCTACAAAGGTGAAACATTTGTATTTGTTTCGTTATGTTTGTAAACGGTTGACTTCTATCGCTAAAAAGGTGAAACGTTTGCATTTGTTGTGTAACGTTGGTAAACGTTTGGCTTAAATCGCTAAAAAGGTGAAACGTTTGGATTTGTTTCGTAACGTTAGTAAACGTTTCGCTTAAATCGCTAAAAAGGTGAAACGTTTGGATTTGTTTCGTAACATTTGGAAACGTTTGGCTTAAATCGCTAACAAGGTGAAACGGTTGGATGTGTTTCGTAACGTTTGCAAACGTTTGGCTTAAATTGCTAAAAAGGTGAAACTCTTGGATGTGTTTCGTATCGTTTGTAAACGTTTGGCTTAAATTGCTAAAAAGGGGAAACGCTTGGATTTGTTTCGTAACGTTTGTAAACGTTTGGCTTATATTGCTAAAAAGGGGAAACGTTTGGTTTTGTTTCGTAGCGTTTGTAAACATTTGCCTTATATCGCTAAAAAGGTGAAACGTTTGGATATTTTTTGTAACGTTTGCAAACGTTTGGCTTAAATCGCTGAAAATGGGAAACATTTGGATTTGTTTCGTAAAGTTTGTAAACGTTTGGCTTCAATTGCTAAAAAGGTGAAACGTTTGGATTTATTTTGTAACGTTTCTAAACGTTTGGCTTAAATTGCTAAAAAGGTGAAACGTTTGTATTTGTTTCGTAACGTTTGTAAACATTTGTCTTATATCGCTAAAAAGGTGAAACGTTTTGATTTGTTTCGTAACGTTTGTAAACGTTCTGCTTAAATTTCTAAAAAGGTGAAAAGCTTGAAAGTGTTACGTAACGTTTGTAAATGTTTGGCTTAAATTGCTAAAAAGGTGAAACGCTTGGATTTGTTGCGTAATGTTTGTAAACGTTTGGCTTAAATTACTAAAAAGGGGAAACGCTTGGTTTTGTTTCGTAACATTTGTAAACGTTTGGCTTAAATCGCTAAAAGTGTGAAACTGTCACGACCCATTTTCACGAATCGTGACCGGCGCTAGGGTATTGGTATGGTTGTACCAAAACACGTAGCTAACCTTGCGGATAGCCAACTTATAGCATTTAAAACAATATACCTGCAGAAAACCACATGCTCGGGGCAACCGAGACTTCAGCCTAGTCTAGCAGTACAATATAAACAACTTGTATTTAAAGTACGCTTATCTCAAAATAATTTCTATCAGCATGGCAATATATAAAATACCATAAACGTTGTAATCATGCCAAAGCTGATAAAATAATAGTTGGACCAATCCAACAAACAATAGTCTAAAATATAAATAAAAGACTAAGACATGAATAAACAGATACTACTACTGCAGTCTAAGAGTTTGAAACAGTTCGACTCTTTTATTCTAAAAATAAAATAAAAACCTCCGAAAATGAAGAAACGGAAATCGACCAATGCTCAAATCATAAACCTAGAAAATTTGAGAAAAGAACGGGGTCAGATTTACTGAGTAGAGTTTATATAACCATTTACATTTATTAAGTTAAAAAGCTTTAAAACGTTTAATAAAACATTTTCATTATGGATTATCAATGAAACCCTGAACCAAAATTCTAAATCCGTTGTCGTGTCGGTGAGACGTATCTCAATAATTGATCCCCGACTATCACTGTAATATCCCGTATTTTTGAATTTTTTTTTTAAATTTATATTCCGTCAAGTTTTAAGTAATTTATTATTATTATTATTATTAAATTAAATATGTTAAGTATTTATTTTGTTTTTAAAAAAATATATATAAGTAATATATAATTCATGCAAAATGAATGCAAAGTGATTTGGCCCATTTGTTTTGTATATTAACCTTCCACGTGAATATGGCCCATTTCTTTGTCTTGTTTCTATCATAAAAGGCCCATGTTAGAATTATAGAAAATCTAATACACTTTGTTATTTAAGATTACTGCAGAGTCTTCTTCTTCGTTTATATGCCCCTGTTTCATAACTTTTTGTAAACCTATTTTCTTTCTTTCTTTTCTTAAATAAAACCCTAGCCGTCAAACACTCTAAACCCATCTGAGACATATCATTCTTCGCTCCATTCGTTCAATCCGCTTTATTCTGAGATTTCTTGTGACGGTTCCTCATTATTCTTCGTTCTCTATATTCGTTACGTTTCGAAATTGATAAAGGTACGTAAAGATTACTCCGTTTATCGCCGTTCGTTTCGCCATATTCTCGTTAGTTTACTGCCATCTCTTTTGGTACTAAATGTTATTGTTCTTATGAAAAATTGATTAGTGATTAGTTGTTGTTGAGGTCGTTTTAGTTATCTAGGGTACGTGAATGAATTGGTTTGAATTCGACGGTTTGTCGACGTTCTTCATGGCATGACAGTTTCTACATGTTATGTTTCTTATTTCCTCCTGAGATTATATGATCTTCATGGAGTTGCTAGTTTTATATGGTTTAAAGATTGTAAGACCTATGCGTGGATCTTAGTGTGCTTCTATGTTGTTATCATTGTCTAATCTTTTTATGTTAGTTAGGGAATGTTAAATTGGAAATCGTTCATGGTGTTTTAATGGCAGGGACTTGAGTTATGATTTTGATTTAAAAGGATGGTTAAATGTCATGTGTAATCACCAAGTTATTTTATTGAAATCAATTGAATCCTTTAAGTTAGTTTTACCTATCGAATTCGGTTTGATAATAACTTAAACTCGTTTAATTTTAAATAGAAAATTTGGATACGTTAAATAATTTTATAACTTAGATTAATATAATTACCGGATAATTATATTTAATTTTAATTGAAATATCAATTTGGCTAAATTATAATTTAACCCCTAAAAGTTTCTAAAAAACTTATTTAAGTTATGTTTTATCTTTTGGACTTCTAATTGATTGATAATTTAGTAAATTGAGATTGGGTATTAATTTTGACTATGAATATCAAATTTGGCTAAATTACAGTTTAGTCCCTGAACTTTTATAAACTTAAAATGGTTAAGTTTTGGGTTGTAACTTAGGTTATTTAATTTGCAAGATATTGAATTCTACTTTAAAATGGATAATTATTTTATTGAATTATTTTAATTTATAAACTCGGGTTTATAAATTTAATAAGTTAAGTTTGGGTTAGACTGTGGTCGCCCGACAAGTGGGAAGAAGCTTGATAGTTTTAATAACTCGGCTGACTCACTGATATGGATTTTAACTTGGGTTTATTTAAACTATTTTACGATTCACTCTAAATATATTTATATGATTTGTACTCTATAACTTGGGTTATATTTGAAATGCATTTAATATAAGTATTTATTAAATGTGGCTTGGTATTGTGTTGTGCTAGTCCTATATGGTGTCTAGTACTCTTTAGAGTTAGGGTCTGATTTTAATTATGATTTTAATATTTTATTTAAACCCGTCGACTGTTCGTACTTCAGAGGCGAACCAGAGTTAGGTGCTTGTCAGGATCACGTGGATTTGGCAAGCAGTGAGTTTATATCTCTATTTACCTCTTTATTAAGAAAATATTATATTTTGTATATGTATATGTATAAACAGCTTTTGAACTGTTTTTCGGCATTGTGGATTTGATTTGGAACGTGCTACTCGATGGGCATCATCGGGACTGCGTGCGCACTGGTAATGATTATGGTATTGAGGTAGGTTTGAGATATGTCTCACCTTAGTGAGGGCACCGGTGGAAGATACGTCTCATGGGCTCACTATTTATTAAGTGATAGTCGGGGATCGATTATTTAGATACGTCTCACCGACACAACAATGGATTTAGAATTGTGCTTTAGGGTTTCATTGATAATCCATAATGAAAATGTTTTATTAAACGTTTTAACGATTTTTAACTTAATAAATGTAAATGGTTATATAAACTCTACTCAGTAAATCTGACCCCGTTGTTTTCCCAAATTTTCCAGGTTTATCATTTGAGCATTGGTCGATCTCCGTTTCTTCATTCTCGAGGTTCTTTATTTTATTTTCAGAATAAAAGAGTCGAACTGTTTTAAACTCTTAGACCGCAGTAGTAGTATCAGATTATTTATGTTTTAGTCTTATACTATATTTTCAGACTGTTGTTTGTTGGTAATTACTTTATCGCTTTTGGCATGATTACAGTGTTTATGGTATTTATATTATATTGCCACACTGTTGGAGTTATAATTTGAGATAAGCATACTTTGAATATATGTTGCTTATTGTACTGCTAGACTAGGCTGAAGTCTCGGTTGCCCCCGAGCATGTGGTTTTCTGCAGGTACATTGTTTTAACTGTTTACGTTGGTTATCCGCAAGGCTTGCTACGGGTTTTGGTACAACCATACCCATACCCTAGCGCCGGTCACGATTCATGAAAATGGGTCGTCACAAACTTGGTATTAGAGCTTTGGTTTCAAACCAAGGCCTTTTAAATGTTAAGTGTTTACTTTGTTTGGCATGTTAAGTGGTTAACTTGTCCTAGGAACTACTGCGGAATTAGGATTCGAGTCTTGTCTTTGAAACGTCATCTTTTGTTTTCAAAACTTTCTGCCTACTCCTATAGGAATGTCGTGAGTCAGTCATGAGAATTTATTTGCTTATTGCTTTTTATATGTTGTTTTCACTTGGGTGATTACTTGTTGGCTGATTCTCCATGTTGTGTTTATTTGGTTAAATTTTGTTGTATTGAGAAATTTTGTTTCATTCTTAGGAATGAATACTCGTACTCGTGCTGCGGCTCAGCAAAATGTTGAGGCTGATGACGGGATCTCTATGGAGGTGGACCAGAATGAACCAGAGGTTCAAGCTGGTAGAGGACTAGCAGGCAGAGGCCCAGCTGGTCAGGGTTGAGCTGGTCGAGTACGAGATGGCCGAGGTCAAGCTGGCCGAGGTCAAGCTGGCAGAGGCAGAGGCAGAGGCGTAGGACGCGGTGCTGCAGGGGGTGCTCAAGCACCAGGTGTGGCACAGCCTCAGTTGGACGATTTTGACTTCAACACATTTTTGGCTGGAGTTGCTGCTTTACAACTCAACCAGGTTCAGCTGCAAGCGGGTCAGGTCGCTATGCAGGATCAGTATGCGGTTTTGGGTCAGATAGTTCAGCAGCAGCAACCACGGGATGGTAGTGCAGCAGTTGGTGGTGTCGGAACCACTGACAGGGATTTGGTTCTGGCTTACATGAGGCTGAAGCCAACTGAGTTTGACGGTTCGGGAGACGCGCTGGATTTTCTCGAGGAGGTTGAGCAGAATGCTCGGCGACTACAGGCTACTGAGCGTTAGACCGTTGTTCTAGTCGAGATGTCCATGAAGGGTTCAGCTGGGGACTGGTTTCGTATCTCTATTCATAATGACATGGCTATCATCTCTTGGGCTCAGTTTGTGGCGAGATTCAGAGCTTTCTTCTTGCCGTTTTCAGTGACAGAGGGTCACAGAGACAGGTTGCTTACGCTTACTAGGGATGATAGGTCAGTATCCGAGTACAGACAGAGTTCGTGAGGTTGGGTCGGTTCGCTCCAGACTTGCAGGCAGATCAGCAAAGGGTGAACGACGGATACATAAAAGGCTTAGGGCGCGATTTTATGAGTTTGCTGACTGAGACACGCAGAGAATTTACAGACGTAGTGGACAGTGCTCGGCGTATGGAGAGGTCGTTATTGCAGTTTGGGGATATTCCTGGTTCTTCTGAGACTAAGAAGTCTTCTGGCCCTGGACAGCGGAGTGGTGGTGGTAGCTACCAATCGACACCTTCTCAGTACGAGAACAAGAAGAGGGGTGTCAAGAAGAGTTATCAGCCGTACACCTACAGTTCAGGCAACAGCGATAGCAGTCGCAGCTTTGTGCGCGGTAACAGTGGAGGTGCTAGTTTTCCTTTCTGCCAGAATTGCAGACGTCGACATCCAGGCGAGTGTCATTTAGCACCAGGGGGTTGTTTTACTTGTGGCCAGCCGGGTCACTTTTCCAGAGAGTGCCAAGCATCTGGGCAGCAGATGTCGGCAGCTAGTAACGCTCAGCCATTCTATCAGAGTTAGAGACCAGCGTTCTCTGCACCGGCAGGGTTTTCTCAACCTGCCGCTTCTTTTGGTGGCCAACGAGGCCGTGGTTCTGGAGGGCGTGGTTTTGGAGGCCGTGGCAACGGTGGCAGAGGTTCTAGCAGCTATGGTACTGGACAGAGTTCTCAACAGCAAAGTCAGGGTGAGGCTAGAGTTTTCGCCTTGACTACTCAGGATGCTCTCGCATCTAACGCAGTGGTGCAAGGTACTATTCAGATTGCCTTTGTAGATTCTTTAGTTTTATTTGATGCGGGTGCAACCCATTCTTTTGTGTCAACGTGTTTTGCTGCTAAGTTGGGTGTAACACCAACAAGTCTGTGTGAACCTTTATCTTTTTCAACTCCTTTGTCTGACTGTGTGGTGGTGGACGTTGTGTATCCATCGTGTTCCGTGGTTATCCATGGAAGAGACTTGCATGCTGATTTGATTGTTTTGGATGTACTTTCATTTGACGTGATTTTGGGGATGGATTGGGTGGCACGCCATTATGCTTCGATCGACTGTCGAGGGAAGTCGGTTGAGTTTCGGATTCCAGGTGATCTACCCTTTTCTTTTTAAGGGGAAAAGGCGGAGACACCGAAGAATCTCATTTCTGCGATCAAGGCAAAGCGGATGATGAGTAAGGGTTGTCAAGCTTTCTTAGCTGTGGTTCGAGACATGGATGCTGAGGTGGGCAGTATGAACACTGTCCCTATAGCGAATGAGTTCACTGACGTTTTTCCAGAGGAGTTGCCTGGATTACCACCTGATCGGAATATCGAGTTCTGCACTGACGTTGTTCCTGGAACTGGTCCGATTTCGATACCGCCGTATCAGATGGCTCCTGCTGAGCTGAAGGAGTTGAAGGAGCAGTTACAAGAATTTTTGGTCAGTGGCTTCATCAGACCGAGTACTTCTCCGTGGGGTGCTCCAGTTCTATTTGTTAAGAAGAAAGATGGTTTCTTTTGGCTTTGTATCGATTACAGGCAGTTGAATAAGACTACCATCAAGAACATATATCCTCTTCCTCGTATTGACGACTTGTTTGATCAGTTGCAAGGTGCGAAGTGCTTTTCCAAGATTGACTTGAGATCCGGGTATCATCAACTTCGGATTCGGGATGTCGATGTACCTAAGACTGCTTTCAGAATGCATTATGGGCATTTCGAGTTTTTGGTCATGTCGTTTGGGTTGAGTAACGCACCAGCAGCGTTTATGGACATGATGAATCGAGTTTTCAAGCCGTTTTTAGATCAGTTTGTCATCGTCTTCATTGATGACATTCTGATTTATTCTCGGAGTGAGAAAGAGCATGCTTATCACTTGAGGACTATACTAAAGACTTTGCGAGAACATCAGTTGTATGATAAGTTGTCAAAGTGCGAGTTTTTGCTGGAACATGTTACCTTCTTAGGACACGTGGTGTCGAAGGATGGGATCAAGGTTGATCCGAAGAAGATTGAGGCAGTTATGGATTGGCAAAGGCCAAGGTCAGTTACCAAGATCAGGAGTTTTCTTGGGTTAGCTGGCTACTACCGTCGGTTCATGCAGGATTTCTCTCGGATATCTGCACCTTTGACTAAACTGACACAAAAGGGTGTTAAGTTTGAGTGGACCGACAAGTGTGAGGTAAGTTTCGAGAAGCTGAAAGAGATTCTGACTACAGCTCCTGTTTTGGCGTTACCTTCTGGCATTGAGGGTTTTACTGTGTACTGCGATGCTTCTCGGATGGGCTTAGGTTGCGTGTTGATGCAACATGGACAGGTGATCGCCTATGCTTCTCGTCAGCTGAAGAAGCATGAGGTGAATTACCCTACTCATGACTTGGAGTTAGCTACTGTGGTTTTTGCTCTGAAGATCTGGAGGCACTACTTCTACGGTGCGACTTGCGAGATCTTCACTGATCATAAGAGTCTGAAGTATATCTTTGATCAGCGAGAGTAGAAACTGAGACAGAGGAGGTGGCTAGAGTTGCTGAAAGACTACGACTGTACTATTCAGTACCATCCTGGTAAGGCTAATGTGGTAGCCGATGCATTGAGTCGCAAGTCTTCGGGCAGTCTGGCCCATATTTCTGTGGTTGGGCGTAGACCCATGGTTCAAGAGTGGCATGGTTTGATAGCTTCGGGCTACGGTTTTCAGGTTTCTCAGAATGGTATTTTGTTGGCACAACTGCAGGTGCAGCCGGTTTTGATTGATAGGATTAAAGCTTTACAAGCCGAGGATCCACAATTCAAACGGATTATAGATGAGATCCATCTGGATGGGAATTCCGAGTTTGTTTTTGTTGACGGAGTTCTCAGGTTTGGTTCTAGACTGTGCGTTCTGGATTCGGATGGTTTAAGAGATCAGATTCTGGAGGAAGCGCATAGATCAGCTTACAGTGTTCATCCGGGATCTACCAAGATGTACCATGACCTCAATGGTGCGTATTGGTGGAGCGAAATGAAGAAGGATGTTGCAGAGTACGTTTCCAAGTGTCTGACTTGCCAGCAGGTGAAGCTGGAACATCAGAGACCCTTTGGCTCTCTGCAGCCACTACCTATTCCAGACTGGAAGTGGGAGCGGATTGCCATGGACTTTGTTGTTGGTTTACCACGTACTCGACAGGGGTACGATTCCATCTGGGTGATAGTTGACCGTATGACTAAGTCAGCTCATTTCCTTCCGATCAAAGTTTCATATCCTGCTTCGAAGTTGGCTCAGTTGTACATCGACGGGATTGTCAGTTTGCATGGTGTACCGGTTTTGATTGTTTCAGACAGAGGTTCTGTTTTCACTTCGAGCATCTGGAAAGCGTTACATGAGTCTTTGGGTTCTCGATTGGACTTCAGTACAGCTTTTCATCCTCAGACTAATGGTCAGTCTGAGAGAACTATTCAGACTGTAATATCAAGGGAATTTTTAAAATTTTTATCATTAAGTTTCGGAAATAATTTGAGTCGTTCTCGGTATTGTAGATCGTTTGGTTTAAGTATAGGGTTTTAATTGGGTTTGATTTTAGCCCTATATAGGTTTGGTTGGCCCATGGGGGTTTGGCCCATGGGCCAAACCAAATCTCTTTCGGCCCAAACACAGGTCTCGAACGAGACCTGTGCCATTTGAGGCCAGTCTCGTTCGAGAATTCCATTCTCGAACGAGACCGTAGCTGAATTCAGCTAGTCTCGTTCGAGAATGGCAATTCTCGAACGAGAATTGGCCTAAATCTGCTGGTCTCGTTCGAGACCAGCCCTAGCCTTGCGGGGGGGAACTTTCGTCAATCGTTTCTAACCTAATCGACCTACTTAAATACGAAATTTTCTACCCTAACTCATTCTCCACACTACAAGCAAACCCTAGCCACCTTTAACATCCGTTTTTACTGATAAACGACGCTGAAATCATCCGTCAAAGTTGTTGTCCCGGTAAGTCTCTTCGTTCATCAGATTTCAGTTTTTGGTTTTGAACGGCATTCCGTATTTTTGATCGTTCTCTCTTGTTTCTAGATCGAAATTGGTTTCGTTTGATCCCGTGGATTCTAGACTCGAGTATCTTCGATTCCCCACCTCGTTTTCGTGGAACAGTACGCTATCGATCTTGTTTCAATCGACGTACGATTTCCGTTTTAAGTTTGATAAACTTGTTTCTTGTAGAATTTGGTTTCTGCCGAATTCTTTTCAAGAGTCTTGGCCATGATTTTATTGATTCATGTTTATGAAACTCTTAGTAGGTTAGTTGTAAATCGTTTTAGCTTTCGTTTTGTGTTTGTTCCATCGATAATGGATGTCTCGGTTGAGTTTTGATTAAGTAATTCGGAATTGTCCTTGCTTGTGAGTTTTTCGAATTAATCACTACGGATTTTGCTTTTTAAGATGTTGGGTTATTGATTTTGATGGATGATGTGTTTATAATATGAAGTCTTAAGGGTTTGAAGATTAAAAATCAAGATCAGTAGCTTAAAAAAATGGTGAAATGAATATTTCAAGGTTGGCGGGTCTGTTGATTTGTTTGAATTAAGAGGATGGTCAAATGGCCATATTAGCCATGTATTTGTTTTGATTAAATCAAAGAAATCCCTTAGGTTAAAATTCTGCCAATCATTTGATAATAAATAGGATTTTGATTTGATTTTTAATTAACAAATTATAAATGATAGTTATTATAAATTAAGCTAATATAATTACTCGGGTAATTATATTAAATTTCGAATTTCGATTTGGTATAAATTGGCTAAATTACAATTTAGCCCCTAAACGTTTTAATAACTTATTTAAGTAGGATTTTGATTAACAACTTTGTATTTTGTATTAATTATAAACAAAAGTAATTAATTTGATTTTAAATATCAAATTGGCTAAAGTACAATTTAGTCCTTAATTGGCAAAAGTACAGTTTAGTCCCTAATTGGCTAAAGTACAGTTTAGCCCCTAAAATTTTATAAACTTATAATGATTAGATTTTTGGGTTATAGCTTGGTTTACTTGAAATTGAAGTTATTGAGTTCCGCTTTTAAAATGGATGTTATTTTATCGAATTATTTTATAAATATAAACTCGGCTTTATATTTGATAAACGTTTTGAGTCGGGTTAGACTTGGGTCACCCGACAAGTGAGGTTAGCTTGGTAGTTATTGGTAACTCGGCTAACCCACTATTTGGAAATTAATTATTATTTAAAGATTATTAAATAATATTTATAAATTGGATTTTAAGCGAGAACTAAATAGACTTGTATTAATTGTACATTGTTACCTTTTGGGTATTTTTGTGTTGTTCTGGATTATTTAATTCCGACGTGTTAATTGTGCTAGTCCTATGTGGTGTCTAGTACTCTCTAGAGTTAAGGTCAGTTTTTAATAATTATTTTATTTGTCTAGACCAGTCTATTGTTCGTGCTGTAGAGGCGAACCAGGATTAGTTGCTTGCCGGTTACACGTGGATTAGCAAGCAGTGAGTTTGTACTTACTATTTACCGCTTTATTAAGTAAATTGTTATTTTATTATTAAATATATATACTGTACGTATATTTCGAACTGTTTTTATATTATGACTTTTAGTTGGAACATGCTACCTAATGGGCATCATTAGGACTGCGTGCGCACCGGTATTGATCTGGGTAAGTTATATATGGAAATGTGATAACTCGGTGTGAGCATAGCTCTCGGGACCAAATAGAGTAACTCGGTGTACCACAGCTCTCGGGACTCTGGATATGGTAAAGTGTGGTCAGTGGTAACTCGGTGTAGCTCAGCTCTCGGGACCAGACCTATTGGATTATGTTTATATTTAGAATTGTGGATTAGGGTTCCAACTATTATTCGTAATATCGTTATTAAATGTTTTAAACGGTTTTAAAGGTTTTCCACTTAATAAATGTAGATAGTGGTATAAACTCATCTCAGTATATCTGACCCCGTTGTTTTCCCAATTTTTCCCAGGGTTATTATCTGAGAGAGTCTGGTGATCTCCGCATTTACTTTTCTTCGGAGGTTCCCTTTATTTTTGATAAACTGTAAAACTGTTTTATTCTTAGACCGCAATAGTTGACTAGACGTCTTTATTTTATTTTAGTTGTTATCGGATTGGTCCGACTGGATTATTATTGCTTTGGCATGTTATATTATTATTCAGAATTATTATGTTAAGCCGAATTAAGACTATTATTGGAAAGCATGTTATTTTAATTGCTGAATATTATAACTGCTAGATTTAGGCTGAAGTCTCGGTTGCCCCCGAGCATTGGTTTTCTGCAGGTTTATGAATTTTCATGTTAATTGAAAGGTTAGCTACGGGTTTTGGTACTACATTACCCATACCCTAGCGCCGGTCGCGATTCATGAAAATGGGTCGTGACAAGACATTGGAGGATATGCTCAGGATGTGCATTCTTGATTTTCAGGGTAGCTAGGATACTCATTTGCCTTTGATTGAGTTTTCCTACAACAACAGTTACCATGCGAGCATTGAGATGGCACCTTATGAGGCTCTATAGGGACGCAAGTGTCGATCTCCTATCTGCTGGGAAGAGGTCGGCGAGCGGAAGTTGTCTGGTGCTAAGATTATTCAGATTACCTTAGAGAAGGTACCGTTGATAAAACGAAGGTTGGAGACAGATTTTAGTCGGCATAAGAGTTATGCTGATCCGAACAGAAAAGACATCGAGTTTCAGGTGGGAGACTTTGTGTTTCTTTGGGTTTCGCCTATGAAAGGCGTGGTTCGTTTTGGTGTCAAGGGGAAGTTGGCACCGAGGTACGTTGGTCCTTATGAGATTTCAGAGAGGATTGGAGCTGTGGCTTATCGTCTGGTTCTGCCGCCAGACATGTCTTTGGTACATCCTGTATTTCATGTTTCTATGTTGAGGAAGTGCATCTCAGATCCTTCACATGTGATTGTGCCTCTGAGCGTTGAGATTGACCAGGAGCTGTCCTATGAGGAACAGCCAGTTGAGATTTTTGATACGCAAGTGCGTAAGTTACGGAACAAGGAGATTCTGATGGTCAAAGTTCTGTGGCGAAATCATTCTGTTGAGGAGTGCACTTGGGAGACGGAGTCCGATATGCGGAAACGTTATCCTTTCCTCTTTTCTTAAGGTACGTGTATCATTGCTTATGTGTTTTAGTTGCTTGTTTGTGTACTTGGGGTGCTATTATGATTTATTTTGGTTACGTATTAAATTCGAGGACGAATTTTTAATAAGTTGGGGAGATTGTAATATCCTGTATTTTTGAATTTTTTTTTTAAAATTTAAATTCCGTCAAGTTTTAAGTAATTTATTATTATTATTAATAAATTAAATATGCTAAGTATTTATTTTGTTTATAAAAATAAATATATAAGTAATATATAATTCATGCAAAATGAATGCAAAGTGTTTGGCCCATTTGTTTTGTATATTAACCTTCCACGTGAATATGAGCCACTGCTTTGTCTTGTTTCTATCATAAAAGGCCCATGTTAGAATTATAGAAAATCTAATACACTTTGTTATTTAAGATTACTGCAGAGTCTTCTTCTTCGTATATATGCCCCTGTTTCATAACTTTTTGTAAACCTATTTTCTTTCTTTCTTTTCTTAAATAAAACCCTAGTCGTCAAACACTCTAAACCCATATGAGATGTATCATTCTTCGCTCCATTCGTTCAATCCGCTTTATTCTGAGATTTCTTGTGACGGTTCCTCATTATTCTTCGTTCTCTATATTCGTTACATTTCGAAATCGATAAAGGTACGTAAAGATTACTCCGTTTATCGCTGTTCGTTTCGCCGTATTCTCGTTAGTTTACTGCTATCTCTTTTGGTACTAAATGCTATTGTTCTTATGAAAAATTAATTAGTGATTAGTTGTTGTTGAGGTCGTTATAGTTATCTAGGGTGCGTGAATGAATTGGTTTGAGTTCGACGGTTTGTCGAAGTTCTTCATGGCATGACAGTTTCTACATGTTCTGTTTCTTATTTCCTCCTGAGATTATACGATCTTCATGGAGCTGCTAGTTTTATATGGTTTAAAGATTGTAAGACCTATGCGTGGATCTTAGTGTGCTTCTATGTTGTTATCATTGTCTAATCTTTTTATGTTAGTTAGGGAATGTTAAATTGGAAATCGTTCATGGTGTTTTAATGGCAGGGACTTGAGTTGTGATTTTGAATTAAAAGGATGGTTAAATGTCATGTGTAATCACCAAGTTATTTTATTGAAATCAATGAATCCCTTAAGTTAGTTTTACCTATCGAATTCGGTTTGATAAAAACTTAAACTCGTTTAATTTTAAATAGAAAATTTGGATACGTTAAATATTTTTATAACTTAAATTAATATAATTACCGGATAATTATATTTAATTTTAATTGAAATGTCAATTTGGCTAAATTACAATTTAGCCCCTAAAGGTTTCTAAAAAACTTATTTAAGTTAAGTTTTATCTTTTGGACTTCTAATTGATTGATAATTTAGTAAATTGAGATTGGGTAATTAATTTTGACTTCGAATATCAAATTTGGCTAAATTACAGTTTAGTCCCTAAACTTTTATAAACTTAAAATGGTTAAGTTTTGGGTTGTAACTTAGGTTACTTAATTTGCAAGATATTGAATTCTACTTTAAAATGGATAATTATTTTATTGAATTATTTTAATTTATAAACTCGGATTTATAAATTTAATAAGTTACGTTTGGATTAGATTGTGGTCGCCCGACAAGTGGGAAGAAGCTTGATAGTTTTTAATAACTTGGCTGACTCACTGATATGGATTTTAACTTGCGTTTATTTAAACTATTTTACGATTCACTCTAAATATGTTTATATGATTTGTACTCTATAACTTGGGTTATATTTGAAATGCATTTAATATAAGTATTTATTAAATGTGGCTTGGTATTGTGTTGTGCTAGTCCTATGTGGTGTCTAGTACTCTTTAGAGTTAGGGTCTGATTTTAATTATGATTTTAATATTTTATTTAGACTCGTCGACTGGTCGTACTTCAGAGGCGAACCAGAGTTAGATTGCTTGCCAGATTTCACGTGGAATAGCAACCAGTGAGTTTATATCTCTATTTACCTCTTTATTAAGCAAATATTATATTTTGTATATGTATATGTATAAACAGCTTTTGAACTGTTTTTCGGCATTGTGGATTTGATTTGGAACGTGCTACTCGATGAGCATCATTGGGATTGCGTGCGCACCGGTAATGATTATGGTTTTGAGGTAGGTTTGAGATACGTCTCACCTTAGTGAGGGCACCGGTGGAAGATACGTCTCCTGGGCTCACTATTTATTAAGTGATAGTCGAGGATCGGTTATTGAGATACGTCTCACTGACACGACAATGGATTTAGAATTGTGCTTTAGGGTTTCATTGATAATCCATAATGAAAATGTTTTATTAAACGTTTTAAAGGTTTTTAACTTAATAAATGTAAATGGTTATATAAACTCTACTCAGTAAATCTGACCCCGTTGTTTTCCCAAATTTTCCAGGTTTATGATTTGAGCATTGGTTGATCTCCCGTTTCTTCATTCTCGGAGGTTCTTTATTTTATTTTCAGAATAAAAGAGTCGAACTGTTTTAAACTCTTAGACCGCAGTAGTAGTATCAAATTATTTATGTTTTAGTCTTATACTACATTTTTAGACTGTTGTTTGTTGGTAATTACTTTATCGCTTTTGGCATGATTACAGTATTTATGGTATTTATATTATATTGCCACACTGTTGGAGTTATAATTTGAGATAAGAATACTTTGAATATATGTTGCTTATTGTACTGCTAGACTAAGCTGAAGTCTCGGTTGCCCCCGAGCATGTGGTTTTCTGCAGGTACATTGTTTTAACTGTTTAAGTTGGTTATCCGCAAGGATTGCTACGGGTTTTGGTACAATCATACCCATACCCTAGTGCCGGTCACGATTCATGAAAATGGGTTGTGACAATCACTTAATAAATAGTGAGCCCAGGAGACGTATCTTCCACCGGTGTCCTCACTAAGGTGAGACGTATCTCAAACCTACCTCAATACCATAATCATTACTGGTGCGCACGCTGTCCCGATGATGCCCATCGAGTAGCACGTTCCAAATCAAATCCACAATGCCAAAAAAAACAGTTCAAAAGCTTTTTATACATATACATATACAAAATATAATATTTGCTTAATGAAGAGGTAAATAGTGATATAAACTCACTGCTTGCTAAATCCACGTGATCTTGACAAGCACCTAACTCTGGTTCGCCTCTGAAGTACGAACAGTCGATTGGTCTAATTAAAATATTAAAATCATAATTAAAATCAGACCCTAACTCTAAAGAGTACTAGACACCACATAGGACAAGCACACACAAAGCAAAGCCAACGTATAATCGAACACATAAGATTTAAAACGTATTAAATCTATAACCCAAGTTATAGAAATCAAACCAGATAAATTATATATTAAATTACAATTCAAATAATATATTAAACAATTTAATTTAGGCTTAATTGCATAAAAAATCACCAACTTTCGCGTGTTTTTGGTATTTAACACAATTTTTTTCTTTGTATAAAAAGCACCAACTTTCATTTTTTGGCATATTTGTCCACAGGATGTGAAACGACGCCGTTTGAAATATAAAACGGCACCGTTTTACGCTAAAACAACATCGTTTTGCGCTTAATTTTTCAAAAAAAAAAACGGTTATGTGGATGAATATGCCAAAAAATGAAAGTTGACAATTTTTTATGCCAAGAAAAAAGATTATGTTAAATACCAAAAACACGCGAAAGTTGGTGATTTTTTGTGCAATTAAGCCTTTAATTTATCCCAAGTTAAAAATCCATATCAGTGAGTCAGCCGAGTTATTAAAAACTAACAAGCTTCTTCCCACTTGCTGGGCGACCAAAGTCTAACCCGGTTCAAAAGTTTATTAAATTTATAAACCCGAGTTTATAAATTAAAATACTTGATAAAATAATTATCCTATTTTTGAAATAGAATTCAATAACTTGAAATTCAAGTAACCTAAGTTACAACTAAAACTTAACCATTTTAAGTTTATAAAAGTTTAGGGACTAAACTGTAATTTAGCTAATTTTATTTTTGAAATCAAATTTAATTACTCGTTTTCAATTTACTAAATTATAAAACAAACAACAACCCAAAAGTTATCCTATAGATAAAACTTAACTTGAATAAGTTATTAGAATTTATAGTGGCTAAACTACAATTTAGCCAAATTCACATTTCAATTAAAATTAAATATAATTACCCGAGTAATTATATTAATTTAAGTCATAAAATATTTAACGTATTCAAATTGTCTATTTAAAATTTGAAACAAATAGAAAAGTTATTATTAAATAATAACATAGCTAGAAACAACTTAAGGGGTTTAATTGTCTTTAAGGAAATCATTTAGTGGCTAACTTGGCCAATTGGGCATCCTCTTCCTCTTCAACAGAATATCAATCCCGCCAACAACCATGAATTAGAATCATATATGCTATCAATTTAAACCATGAATCACCAAGAAACAACCAAGTAAACCTAGGTCAAGATTGCTCTAAATAATCACAAGTAACCATCCTTAGAACATCACAGAATTATCAAGAATGAGATCAAGAACATGTCACAGTCATCATGGCAATTTCACGGTGACGACAGAATTTATGGTCGAGTCCGACGATGGCCAACAACACAACGATTAGGCAAACACAACTCACGCAACATCGATCTCTACCCTAACCACAAGTAAAGTTACATACACTTAACATTGGCAGCAATACAGACATAAGAAAACGTAGCAAAGTGTCAAGAATATGGCGAATCATAACGGCGGAAACATAAAAGATTTTACGTACCGTTATTGATTCTGAAACGTAGCGATGATAGAGAACAACAAGAAATAGATGATTGAATGAATCACAACTTAGAATTTTACCTAAACGATAGAGATAATAGTTAAGATCGGTGATGCGATGTCGAAACAAAAGCAGAAAACCAAAGAGAATTCTTACCGGATTGGAATGGATGAAACGAACGAACGAACGTTATGATTTCCGGGATTGAGAGGAGAAGGGTGGCGGCCGAGTTTGATTTAAAGTGATGAAGAAATTATTAGGTTTGGAAGAAAAGAGACATGCACAGCTATATATACGAAATAGATTTGGAGTTGGTAGGCTGAGAATAATGTTTCCAACGTTATTTGGCATAACACAACTGGGTCTCGTTCGAGACTCTGAGTCTCGAACGAGACCAACCTATTTCAGCACAGGTCTCGTTCGAGACCTGTGCTAGGCAGGTTGCAAAATGATTTTTTTTATTTATTATTTTTAATATCTTTAAAAATTAAAACACCCATAATAAGATATGAACCAACTCAAAACGAATATTAAAACAAAACTCCAATCGAATCAAAATTCCTTAACGATTCGAAATTATTTTCAGAACTCATCGGAAAAATTAAACAAAAATTTACGGGGTATTATAGAAACGTTTGCATTTTTTTCGTAACATTTTAAACGTTTAGTTTTGTTTCGTAACGTTTCTAAACGTTTGATTTAAATCACTAAAAAGGTAAAACGTTTGGATTTGTTTCGTAATATTTGTAATCGTTTGGCTTAAAATGCTAAAAAGGTGAAACGTTTGGATTTGTTTTGTATCGTTTGTAAACGTTTGGCTTATATCGCTAAAAAGGTGAAACGTTTGGATTTGTTTTGTAACATTTGTAAACGTTTGGCTTAAATCGCTAAAAAGGTGAAACGTTTGGATTTGTTTCGTAAAGTTTGTAAACGTTTGGCTTAAATCACTAAAAAGGTGAAACGTTTGAATTTGTTTCGCAACGTTTGTAAACGTTTGGCTTAAATTGCTAAAAAGGTGAAACGCTTGGATGTGTTTCGTAACATTTGTAAGCGTTTGGCTTGAATTGCTAAAAAGGTTAAACGTTTGGATTTGTTTCGTAACGTTTGTAAACGTTTGCCTTAAATTGCTAAAAATGTGAAACGCTTGGATTTGTTTCGTATTGTTTCTAAACGTTTGTCTTAAATCGCAAAAAAGGTCAAACGTTTGGATTTGTTTCGTACCGTTTGTAAACGTTTGCCTTAATCGCTAAAAAGGTGAAACGTTTGGATATGTTTCGTAACGTTTGTAAACATTTGGCTTAAATTTTTAAAGAGGTGGAAACACTTGGATTTGTTTAGTAACGTTTGTTAAAGTTTGGCTTATATTGCTAAAAAGGTTAAATGCTTGGTTTTGTTGCGCAACGTTTGTAAACGTTTGGCTTAGATAGCTGAAAATGTGAAACGTTTGGATTTGTTTTGTAACATTTGTAAACGTCTGGCTTCAATTGCTAAAAAGGGGAAAAGTTTGGATTTTTTTCGTAACGTTTGTAAACATTTGGCTTAAATCACTAAAAAGGTGAAATGTTTGGATTTATTTCGTAACGTTTTAAACGTTTGGCTTAAATCACTAAAATGGGGAAACGTTTGAATTCGTTTCATAACTTTTGTAAACGTTAGTCTAAAATTGCTAAAAAGGTGCAACGTTTGGTTTTGTTTTGTAACGTTTGTAAACATTCTGCTTAATTCGCTAAAAAGGTGAAACGTTTGAATTTGTTTCGTAACGTTTATAAACGTTTGGCTTAAATTGCTAAAAAGGTGAAACGGTTGGATTTGTTTCGTAAAGTTTGTAAACGTTTGGCTTAAATTGCTAAAAACATGAAACATTTGGATTTGTTTCGTGATGTTTGTAAACATTTGGCTTAAGTTGCTAAATGGGAGACGTTTGGATTTGTTTCGTAACATTTTGTAAACGTTTGGCTTACATTGCTAAAAAGGTGAAACATTTGGATTTGTTTTGTAATGTTTATAAACATTTGGCTCAAATTTCTATAAAAAGAAATGTTTGGATTTGTTTCATAGTGTTTGTAAATGTTTGCCTTCAATCCACTAATAAGGTGAAAGGTTTGGTTTATTTCGTAACGTTTGTAAACGTTTGGCTTAAATTGCTAAAAAGGTGAAACGCTTGGATTTTTTTAGTAATGTTTGTAAACGTTTGGCTTAAATTGCTAAAAAGGTGAAAGGCTTCGTTTTGTTTCGTAACGTTTGTAAACATTTGGCTTAAATCGCTAAAAATGTGAAACGTTTGGATTTGTTTCGTAATGTTTTAAACGTTTGGTTTTATTTCGTAATGTTTGGAAACGTTTTGCTTGAATCGCTGAAAAGGTGAAACGTTTGGATTTGTTTCGTTATGTTTGTAAACGTTTGACTTATATCGCTAAAATGGTGAAACGTTTAGATTTGTTGTGTAACGTTTGTAAACGTTCGGCTTAAATCGATAAAAAGGTGAAACGTTTGGATTTGTTTCGTAACGTTTGTAAATGTTTGGCTTAAATCGCTAAAAAGGTGAAACATTTGGATTTGTTTCATAACTTTGTAAATGTTTGGTTTAAATCGCTAAAAAGGTGAAACGGTTGGATGTGGTTTGTAACGTTTGTAAACGTTTGGCTTAAATTGCTAAAAAGGTGAAACGCTTGGATGTGTTTCATATCGTTTGTAAACGTTTGGCTTAAATTGCTAAAAAGGTGAAAGGCTTGGATTTGTTTAATAACGTTTGTTAACATTTGGCTTATATTGCTAAAAAAAGGGAAACGTTTGGATTTGTTTCGCAGCGTTTGTAAAGATTTGCCTTATATCGTTAAAAAGGTGAAACGTTTGGATATTTTTTGTAACGTTTGTAAACGTTTGGCTTAAATTGCTGAAAATGTGAAACGTTTGAATTTATTTCGCGACGTTTGTAAATGTTTGGCTTAAATTGCTAAAAAGGTGAAACGCTTGGATGTGTTTCGTAACATTTGTAAACGTTTGGCTTGAATTGCTAAAAAGGTTAAATGCTTGGATTTGTTTCGTAACGTTAGTAAACGTTTGCCTTAAATTGCTAAAAATGTGAAACGCTTGGATTTGTTTCGTATTGTTTCTAAACGTTTGTCTTAAATCGCTAAAAAGATCAAACGTTTGGATTTGTTTCGTACCGTTTGTAAACGTTTGCCTTAAATCGCTAAAAAGGTGAAACGTTTGGATATGTTTCGTATCGTTTGAAAACATTTGGCTTAAATTTCTAAAGAGGTGGAAACACTTGGATTTGTTTCGTAACGTTTGTTAAAGTTTGGCTTATATTTCTAAAAAGGTTAAATGCTTGGTTTTGTTGCGCAACGTTTGTAAACGTTTGGCTTAGATAGCTGAAAATGTGAAACGTTTGGATTTGTTTTGTAACGTTTGTAAACGTCTGGCTTCAATTGCTAAAAAGGGGAAAAGTTTGGATTTTTTTCGTAACGTTTGTAAACATTTGGCTTAAATCACTAAAAAGGTGAAATGTTTGGATTTATTTCGTAACGTTTTAAACGTTTGGTTTAAATCACTAAAATGGGGAAACGTTTGAATTCGTTTCATAACTCTTGTAAACGTTAGTCTAAAATTGCTAAAAAGGTGCAACGTTTGGTTTTGTTTTGTAACGTTTGTAAACATTCTGCTTAATTCGCCAAAAAGGTGAAACGTTTGAATTTGTTTCGTAACGTTTATAAACGTTTGGCTTAAATTGCTAAAAAGGTGAAACGGTTGGATTTGTTTCGTAAAGTTTGTAAACGTTTGGCTTAAATTGCTAAAAACGTGAAACATTTGGATTTGTTTCGTGATGTTTGTAAACATTTGGCTTAAATTGCTAAATGGGAGACGTTTGGATTTGTTTCGTAACATTTTGTAAACGTTTGGCTTACATTGCTAAAAAGGTGAAACATTTGGATTTGTTTTGTAATGTTTATAAATGTTTGGCTCAAATTGCTATAAAAAAGAAACGTTTGGATTTGTTTCATAGTGTTTGTAAATGTTTGCCTTCAATCACTAATAAGGTGAAAGGTTTGGTTTATTTCATAACGTTTGTAAACATTTGGCTTAAATTGCTAAAAAGGTGAAACGCTTGGATTTTTTTCGTAACGTTTGTAAATCTTTGGCTTAAATTGCTAATAAGGTGAAAGGATTCGTTTTGTTTCGTAACGTTTGTAAACATTTTTCTTAAATCGCTAAAAATGTGAAACGTTTGGATTTGTTTCGTAATGTTTTAAACGTTTGGTTTTATTTTGTAATGTTTGGAAACGTTTTGCCTAAATCACTGAAAATGTGAAACGTTTGGATTTGTTTCGTTATATTTGTAAACGTTCGACTTATATCGCTAAAATGGTGAAACGTTTAGATTTGTTGTGTAACGTTTGTAAACGTTCGGCTTAAATCGCTAAAAAGGTGAAACGTTTGGATTTGTTTCGTAACGTTTGTAAATGTTTGGCTTAAATCGCTAAAAAGGTGAAATATTTGGATTTGTTTCATAACTTTGTAAATGTTTGGTTTAAATCGCTAAAAAGGTGAAACGGTTGGATGTGGTTTGTAACGTTTGTAAACGTTTGGCTTAAATTGCTAAAAAGGTGAAACGCTTGGATGTGTTTCATATCGTTTGTAAACGTTTGGCTTAAATTGCTAAAAAGGTGAAAGGCTTGGATTTGTTTCATAACGTTTGTTAACATTTGGCTTATATTGCTAAAAAAAGGGAAACGTTTGGATTTGTTTCGCATCGTTTGTAAAGATTTGCCTTATATCGTTAAAAAGGTGAAACGTTTGGATATTTTTTGTAACGTTTGTAAACGTTTGGCTTAAATTGCTAAAAATGTGAAACGTTTGAATTTATTTCGCAACGTTTGTAAATGTTTGGCTTAAATTGCTAAAAAGGTGAAACGCTTGGATGTGTTTCGTAACATTTGTAAACGTTTGGCTTGAATTGCTAAAAAGGTTAAATGCTTGGATTTGTTTCGTAACGTTAGTAAACGTTTGCCTTAAATTGCTAAAAATGTGAAACGCTTGGATTTGTTTCGTATTGTTTCTAAACGTTTGTCTTAAATCGCTAAAAAGGTCAAACGTTTGGATTTGTTTCGTACCGTTTGTAAACGTTTGCCTTAAATCGCTAAAAAGGTGAAACGTTTGGATATGTTTCGTATCGTTTGAAAACATTTGGCTTAAATTTCTAAAGAGGTGGAAACACTTGGATTTGTTTCGTAACGTTTGTTAAAGTTTGGCTTATATTTCTAAAAAGGTTAAATGCTTGGTTTTGTTGCGCAACGTTTGTAGACGTTTGGCTTAGATAGCTGAAAATGTGAAACGTTTGGATTTGTTTTGTAACGTTTGTAAACGTCTGGCTTCAATTGCTAAAAAGGGGAAAAGTTTGGATTTTTTTCGTAACGTTTGTAAACATTTGGCTTAAATCACTAAAAAGGTGAAATGTTTGGATTTATTTCGTAACGTTTTAAACGTTTGGCTTAAATCACTAAAATGGGGAAACGTTTGAATTCGTTTCATAACTTTTGTAAACGTTAGTCTAAAATTGCTAAAAAGGTGCAACGTTTGGTTTTGTTTTGTAACGTTTGTAAACATTCTGCTTAATTCGCTAAAAAGGTGAAACGTTTGAATTTGTTTCGTAACGTTTATAAACGTTTGGCTTAAATTGCTAAAAAGGTGAAACGGTTGGATTTGTTTCGTAAAGTTTGTAAACGTTTGGCTTAAATTGCTAAAAACGTGAAACATTTGGATTTGTTTCGTGATGTTTGTAAACATTTGGCTTAAATTGCTAAATGGGAGACGTTTGGATTTGTTTCGTAACATTTTGTAAACGTTTGGCTTACATTGCTAAAAAGGTGAAACATTTGGATTTGTTTTGTAATGTTTATAAATGTTTGGCTCAAATTGCTATAAAAAAGAAACGTTTGGATTTGTTTCATAGTGTTTGTAAATGTTTGCCTTCAATCACTAATAAGGTGAAAGGTTTGGTTTATTTCGTAACGTTTGTAAACATTTGGCTTAAATTGCTAAAAAGGTGAAACGCTTGGATTTTTTTCGTAACGTTTGTAAATCTTTGGCTTAAATTGCTAAAAAGGTGAAAGGATTCGTTTTGTTTCGTAACGTTTGTAAACATTTTTCTTAAATCGCTAAAAATGTGAAACGTTTGGATTTGTTTCGTAATGTTTTAAACGTTTGGTTTTATTTTGTAATGTTTGGAAACGTTTTGCCTAAATCACTGAAAATGTGAAACGTTTGGATTTGTTTCGTTATGTTTGTAAATGTTTGACTTATATCGCTAAAATGGTGAAACGTTTAGATTTGTTGTGTAACGTTTGTTAACGTTCGGCTTAAATTGCAAAAAAGGTGAAACGTTTGGATTTGTTTCGTAACGTTTGTAAACGTTTGGCTTAAATCGCTAAAAAGGTGAAACATTTGGATTTGTTTCGTAACTTTGTAAACGTTTGGTTTAAATCGCTAAAAAGGTGAAATGGTTGGATGTGTTTTGTAAAGTTTGTAAACATTTGGCTTAAATTGCTAAAAAGGTGAAACGCTTTGATGTGTTTCATATCGTTTGTAAACGTTTGGCTTAAATTGCTAAAAAGGTGAAAGGCTTGGATTTGTTTCATAACGTTTGTATACGTTTGGCTTATATTGCTAAAAAAGGGAAACGTTTGGATTTGTTTCGTAGCGTTTGTAAACATTTGCCTTATATCGCTAAAAAGGTGAAACGTTTGGATATTTTTTGTAACGTTTGTAAACGTTTGGCTTAAATTGCTGAAAATGTGAAACGTCTGGATTTGTTTCGTAAAGTTTGTAAACGTTTGGCTTCAATTGCCAAAATGGGGAAACGTTTGGATTTGTTTCGTAACGTTTGTAAACGTTTGGCTTAAATCGCTAAAAAGGTGAAACTTTTGGATTTGTTTCGTAACGTTTGTAAACATTTGCCCTAAATAGCTAAAAAGGTGAAACGTTTGGATTTATTTCGTGACGTTTGTAAACGTTTTGCTTAAATTGCTAAAAAGGTGAAACGCTTGAATGTGTTACGTAACGTTTGTAAATGTGTGGCTTAAATTGCTAAAAAGGTGAAACGCTTGGATTTGTTTCGTAACATTTGTAAACGTTTGGTTTAAATTGCTAAAAAGGGGAAACACTTGGTTTTGTTTCGTAACATTTGTAAACGTTTGGCTTAATTCGCTAAAAGTGCAAAACGTTTGGATTTATTTCGTAACGTTTTAAACGTTTAGTTTTGATTCGTAACGTTTCTAAATGTTTGATTTAAATCGCTAAAAAGGTAAAACGTTTGGATTTGTTTCGTAATGTTTGTAAACGTTTGGCTTAAATCACCAAAAAGGTGAAACGTTTGGATTTGTTTTGTATCTTTTGTAAACGTTTGGTTTAAATCGCTAATAAGGTGAAACGTTTGGATTTGTTTCGTAACGTTTGTAAAAGTTTGGCTTAAATTGCTAAAAAGGTGAAACATTTGGTTTTGTTTCGTAACATTTGTAAACGTTTGGCTTAAATCGCTAAAAAGGGGAAACATTTGAATTTGTTTTGCAACGTTTGTAAACGTTTGGCTTAAATTGCTAAAAAGGTGAAACACTTGGATGTGTTTCGTAACATTTGTAAACGTTTGGCTTAAATTGCTAAAAAGGTTAAACGCTTGGATTTGTTTCGTAACGTTTGTAAACGTTTACCTTAAATTGCTAAAAATGTGAAACGCTTGGATTTGTTTGGTATTGTTTCTAAAAGTTTGTCTTAAATCGCTAAAAAGGTCAACCGTTTGTTTGGTACCGTTTGTAAACGTTTGCCTTAAATCGCTAAAAAGGTGAAACGTTTGGATATGTTTCGTAATATTTGCAAACGTTTGGCTTAAATTGCTAAAGAGGTGGAAACATATGGATTTGTTTCGTAACGTTTGTAAAAGTTTGGCTTATATTCCTAAAAAGGTTAAACGCTTGGTTTTGTTGCGCAACGTTTGTAAACGTATGGCTTAAATAGCTGAAAATGTGAAACATTTGAATTTTTTTTGTAACGTTTGTAAATATTTGGTTTAAATCGCTAAAAAGGTAAAACGGTTGGATGTGTTTTCGGAACGTTTGTAAACGTTTGGCTTAAATCGCTAAAAAGGTGAAACGTTTGGGTTTATTTCGTAACGTTTTAAACGTTTAGCTTAAATCGCTAAAATGGGGAAACGTTTGAATTTGTTTCGTAACGGTTGTAAACGTTGGTCTAAAATCGTTAAAAAGGTGAAACGTTTGGTTTAAGTCGCTAAAAAGGAGAAACGTTTGAATTTGTTTCGTAACGTTTATAAACGTTTGGCTTAAATTGCTAAAAAGGTGAAATGCTTGGATTTGTTTCGTAACGTTTGTAAACGTTTGGCTTAAAATGCTAAAAACGTGAAACATTTGGATTTGTTTCGTGATGTTTGTAAACATTTGGCTTAAATTGCTAAATGGGAGACGTTTGGATTTGTTTCGTAACATTTTGTAAACGTTTGGCTTACATTGCTAAAAAGGTGAAACATTTGGATTTGTTTTCTAATGTTTATAAACGTTTGACTCAAATTGCTATAAAAAGAAACGTTTGGATTTGTTTCATAGTGTTTGTAAATGTTTGCCTTCAATCACTAATAAGGTGAAAGGTTTGGTTTATTTTGTAACATTTGTAAACGTTTGGCTTAAATTGCTAAAAAGGTGAAACGCTTGGATTTTTTTCGTAACGTTTGTAAACGTTTGGCTTATATTGCTAAAAAGGTGAAAGGCTTCGTTTTGTTTCGTAACTTTTGTAAACATTTGGCTTAAATCGCTAAAAATGTGAAACGTTTGGATTTGTTTCGTAATGTTTTAAACGTTTGGTTTTATTCGTAATGTTTGGAAACGTTTTGCTTAAATCGCTGAAAAGGTGAAACGTTTGGATTTGTTTCGTTATGTTTGTAAAAGTTTGACTTATATCGCTAAAATGGTGAAACGTTTAGATTTGTTGTGTAACGTTTGTAAACGTTCGGCCTAAATCGCTAAAAAGGTGAAACGTTTGGATTTGTTTCGTAACGTTTGTAAATGTTTGGCTTAAATCGCTAAAAAGGTGAAACATTTGGATTTGTTTCATAACTTTGTAAATGTTTGATTTAAATCGCTAAAAAGGTGAAACGGTTGGATGTGTTTTGTAACGTTTGTAAACGTTTGGCTTAAATTGCTAAAAAGGTGAAACGCTTGGATGTGTTTCATATCCTTTGTAAACGTTTGGCTTAAATTGCTAAAAAGGTGAAAGACTTGGATTTGTTTCATAACGTTTGTAAACATTTGGCTTATATTGCTAAAAAAAAGGGAAACGTTTGGATTTGTTTCGTAGCGTTTGTAAACATTTTCCTTATATCGCTAAAAAGGTGAAACGTTTGGATATTTTTTTTAACGTTTGTAAACGTTTGGCTTAAATTGCTGAAAATGTGAAACGTTTGAATTTATTTCGCAACGTTTGTAAACGTTTGGCTTAAATTGCTAAAAAGGTGAAACGCTTGGATGTGTTTCGTAACATTTGTAAACGTTTGGCTTCAATTGCTAAAAAGGTTAAACGCTTGGATTTGTTTCGTAACGTTTGTAAACGTTTGCCTTAAATTGCTAAAAATATGAAACGCTTGGATTTGTTTCGCATTGTTTCTAAAGGTTTGTCTTAAATCGCTAAAAAGGTCAAACGTTTGGATTTGTTTCGTACCGTTTGTAAACGTTTGCCTTAAATCGCTAAAAGGTGAAACGTTTGGATATGTTTCGTAACGTTTGTAAACATTTGGTTTAAATTTCTAAAGAGGTGGAAACACTTGGATTTGTTTCGTAACGTTTGTTAAAGTTTGGCTTATATTGCTAAAAAGGTTAAATGCTTTGTTTTGTTGCGCAACGTTTGTAAACGTTTGGCTTAGATAGCTGAAAATGTGAAACGTTTGGATTTGTTTTGTAACGTTTGTAAACGTCTAGCTTCAATTGCTAAAAAGGGGAAACGTTTGGATTTTTTTTCGTAACGTTTGTAAACGTTTGGCTTAAATCACTAAAAAGGTGAAACGTTTGGATTTATTTCGTAACGTTTTAAACGTTTAGCTTAAATCGCTAAAATGGGGAAACGTTTGAATTCGTTTAATAGCGTTTGTAAACGTTAGTCTAAAATTTCTAAAAAGGTGCAACGTTTGGTTTTGTTTTGTAACGTTTGTAAACGTTCGGCTTAATTCGCTAAAAAGGTGAAATGTTTGAATTTGTTTCGTAACGTTTATAAACGTTTGGCTTAAATTGCTAAAAAGGTGAAACGGTTGGATTAGTTTCGTAAAGTTTGTAAACGTTTGGCTTAAATTGCTAAAAACGTGAAACATTTGGATTTGTTTCGTGATGTTTTTAAACATTTGGCTTAAATTGCTAAATGGGAGACGTTTGGATTTGTTTCGTAAAATTTTGTAAACGTTTGCCCTTACATTGCTAAAAAGGTGAAACATTTGGATTTGTTTTGTAATGTTTATAAACGTTTGGCTCAAATTGATGTAAACGAAACGTTTGGATTTGTTTCATAGTGTTTGTAAATGTTTGCCTTCAATCACTAATAAGGTGAAAGGTTTGGTTTATTTCGTAACGTTAGTAAACATTTGCCTTAAATTTCTAAAAAGGTGAAACGCTTGGATTTTTTTCGTAACGTTTGTAAATGTTTGGCTTAAATTGCTAAAAAGGTGAAAGGATTCGTTTTGTTTCGTGACGTTTGTAAAAATTTGGCTTAAATCGCTAAAAATGTGAAACGTTTGGATTTGTTTCTTAATGTTATAAACGTTTGGTTTTATTTTGTAATGTTTGGAAACGTTTTGCTTAAATCACTGAAATGGTGAAACGTTTGGATTTGCTTCGTTATGTTTGTAAACGTTTGACTTATATCGCTAAAATGGTGAAACGTTTAGATTTGTTGTGTAACGTTTGTAAACGTTCGGCTTAAATCGCAAAAAAGGTGAAACGTTTGGATTTGTTTCCTAACGTTTGTAAACGTTTGTCTTAAATCTCTAAAAAGGTGAAACATTTGGATTTGTTTTGTAACTTTGTAAATGTTTGGTTTAAATCGCTAAAAAGGTGAAACGGTTGGATGTGTTTTGTAACGTTTGTAAACGTTTGGCTTAAATTGCTAAAAAGGTGAAACGCTTGGATGTGTTTCATATCGTTTGTAAACGTTTGGCTTAAATTGCTAAAAAGGTGAAAGGCTTCGATTTGTTTCATAACGTTTGTAAACGTTTGGCTTATATTGCTAACAAAGGGAAACGTTTGGATTTGTTTCGTAGCGTTTGTAAACATTTGCCTTATATCGCTAAAAAAGTGAAACGTTTGGATATTTTTTGTAACGTTTGTAAACGTTTGGCTTAAATTGCTGAAAATGTGAAACGTCTGGATTTGTTTCGTAAAGTTTGTAAACGTTTGGCTTCAATTGCCAAAATGGTGAAACGTTTGTATTTGTTTCGTAACATTTGTAAACGTTTGGCTTAAATCGCTAAAAAGGTGAAACTTTTGGATTTTTTTCGTAACGTTTGTAAACATTTGTCTTAAATAGCTAAAAAGGTGAAACGTTTGGATTTGTTTCGTGACGTTTGTAAACGTTTTGCTTAAATTGCTAAAAAGGTGAAACACTTGAATGTGTTACGTAACGTTTGTAAATGTGTGGCTTAAATTGCTAAAAAGGTGAAACGCTTGGATTTGTTTCGTAACGTTTGTAAACGTTTGGTTTAAATTGCTAAAAAGGGGAAACGCTTGGTTTTGTTTCGTAACATTTTTAAACGTTTGGCTTAATTCGCTAAAAGTGCAAAACGTTGGATTTATTTCGTAACGTTTTAAACGTTTAGTTTTGATTCGTAACGTTTCTAAATGTTTGATTTAAATCGCTAAAAAGGTAAAACTTTTGGATTTGTTTCGTAATGTTTGTAAACGTTTGGCTTAAATCACCAAAAAGGTGAAACGTTTGGATTTGTTTTGTATCTTTTGTAAACGTTTGGTTTAAATCGCTAATAAGGTGAAACGTTTGGATTTGTTTCGTAACGTTAGTAAAAGTTTGGCTTAAATCGCTAAAAAGGTGAAACATTTGGATTTGTTTCGTAACATTTATAAACGTTTGTCTTAAATCGCTAAAAAGGTGATACGTTTGAATTTGTTTCGCAACGTTTGTAAACGTTTGGCTTAAATTGCTAAAAAGGTGAAACGCTTGGATGTGTTTCGTAACATTTGTAAACGTTTGGCTTAAATTGCTAAAAAGGTTAAACGCTTGGATTTGTTTCCTAACGTTTGTAAACGTTTACCTTAAATTGCTAAAAATGTGAAACGCTTGGATTTGTTTGGTATTGTTTCTAAAAGTTTGTCTTAAATCGCTAAAAAGGTCAACCGTTTGTTTGGTACCGTTTGTAAACGTTTGCCTTAAATCACTAAAAAGGTGAAACGTTTGGAATATGTTTCGTAATGTTTGTAAACGTTTGGCTTAAATTGCTAAAGAGGTGGAAACACATGGATTTTTTTCGTAACGTTTGTAAAAGTTTGGCTTATATTCCTAAAAAGGTTAAACGCTTGGTTTTGTTGCGCAACGTTTGTAAATGTATGGCTTAAATAGCTGAAAATGTGAAACATTTGGATTTGTTTTGTAACGTTTGTAAACGTTTGGCTTCAATTGATAAAAAGGTGAAACGTTTAGATTTGTTTCGTAACGTTTGTAAACGCTTGGCTTAAATCGCTAAAAAGGTGAAACGTTTGGGTTTATTTCGTAACGTTTTAAACGTTTAGCTTAAATCGCTAAAATGGGGAAACGTTTGAATTTGTTTCGTAAAGGTTGTAAACGTTAGTCTAAAATCGCTAAAAAGGTGAAACGTTTGGTTTTGTTTTGTAACGTTTGTAAACGTTCGGCTTAATTCGCTAAAAAGGAGAAACGTTTGAATTTGTTTCGTAACGTTTATAAACGTTTGGCTTAAATTGCTAAAAAGGTGAAATGCTTGGATTTGTTTCGTAACATTTGTAAACGTTTGGCTTAAATTGCTAAAAACATGAAACATTTGGATTTGTTTCGTGATGTTTGTAAACATTTGGCTTAAATTGCTAAATGGGAGACGTTTGGATTTGTTTCGTAACATTTTGTAAACGTTTGGCTTACATTGCTAAAAAGGTGAAACATTTGGATTTGTTTTGTAATGTTTATAGACGTTTGACTCAAATTGCTATAAAAGGAAACGTTTGGATTTGTTTCATAGTGTTTGTAAATGTTTGCCTTCAATCACTAATAAGGTGAAAGGTTTGGTTTATTTCGTAACGTTTGTAAACATTTGGCTTAAATTGCTAAAAAGGTGAAACGCTTGGATTTTTTTCGTAACGTTTGTAAATGTTTGGCTTAAATTGCTAAAAAGGTGAAAGGATTCGTTTTGTTTCGTGACGTTTGTAAACATTTGGCTTAAATCGCTAAAAATGTGAAACGTTTGGATTTGTTTCGTAATGTTATAAACGTTTGGTTTTATTTTGTAATGTTTGGAAACGTTTTGCTTAAATCACTGAAATGGTGAAACGTTTGGATTTGTTTCGTTATGTTTGTAAACGTTTGACTTATATCGCTAAAATGGTGAAACGTTTAGATTTGTTGTGTAACGTTTGTAAACGTTCGGCTTAAATCGCAAAAAAGGTGAAACATTTGGATTTGTTTCCTAACGTTTGTAAACGTTTGTCTTAAATCTCTAAAAAGGTGAAACATTTGGATTTGTTTTGTAACTTTGTAAATGTTTGGTTTAAATCGCTAAAAAGGTGAAACAGTTGGATGTGTTTTGTAACGTTTGTAAACGTTTGGCTTAAATTGTTAAAAAGGTGAAACGCTTGGATGTGTTTCATATCGTTTGTAAACGTTTGGCTTAAATTGCTAAAAAGGTGAAAGGCTTGGATTTGTTTCATAACGTTTGTAAACGTTTGGCTTATATTGCTAACAAAGGGAAACGTTTGGATTTGTTTCGTAGCGTTTGTAAACATTTGCCTTATATCGCTAAAAAGGTGAAACGTTTGGATTTTTTTTGTAACGTTTGTAAACGTTTGGCTTAAATTGCTGAAAATGTGAAACGTCTGGATTTGTTTCGTAAAGTTTGTAAACGTTTGGCTTCAATTGCCAAAATGGTGAAACGTTTGTATTTGTTTCGTAACATTTGTAAACGTTTGGCTTAAATCGCTAAAAAGGTGAAACTTTTGGATTTGTTTCGTAACGTTTGTAAACATTTGTCTTAAATAGCTAAAAAGGTGAAACGTTTGGATTTGTTTCGTGACGTATGTAAACGTTTTGCTTAAATTGCTAAAAAGGTGAAACACTTGAATGTGTTACGTAACGTTTGTAAATGTGTGGCTTAAATTGCTAAAAAGGTGAAACGCTTGGATTTGTTTCGTAACGTTTGTAAACGTTTGGTTTAAATTGCTAAAAAGGGGAAACGCTTGGTTTTGTTTCGTAACATTTTTAAACGTTTGGCTTAATTCGCTAAAAGTGCAAAACGTTTGGATTTATTTCGTAACGTTTTAAACGTTTAGTTTTGATTCGTAACGTTTCTAAATGTTTGATTTAAATCGCTAAAAAGGTAAAACGTTTGGATTTGTTTCGTAATGTTTGTAAACGTTTGGCTTAAATCACCAAAAAGGTGAAACGTTTGGATTTGTTTTGTATCTTTTGTAAACGTTTGGTTTAAATAGCTAATAAGGTGAAACGTTTGGATTTGTTTCGTAATGTTTGTAAAAGTTTGGCTTAAATCGCTAAAAAGGTGAAACATTTGGATTTGTTTCGTAACATTTATAAACGTTTGGCTTAAATCGCTAAAAAGGTGATACGTTTGAATTTGTTTCGCAACGTTTGTAAACGTTTGGCTTAAATTGCTAAAAAGGTGAAACGCTTGGATGTGTTTCGTAACATTTGTAAACGTTTGGCTTAAATTGCTAAAAAGGTTAAACGCTTGGATTTGTTTCGTAACGTTTGTAAACGTTTACCTTAAATTGCTAAAAATGTGAAACGCTTGGATTTGTTTGGTATTGTTTCTAAAAGTTTGTCTTAAATCGCTAAAAAGGTCAACCGTTTGTTTGGTACCGTTTGTAAACGTTTGCCTTAAATCACTAAAAAGGTGAAACGTTTGGATATGTTTCGTAATGTTTGTAAACGTTTGGCTTAAATTGCTAAAGAGGTGGAAACACATGGATTTTTTTCGTAACGTTTGTAAAAGTTTGGCTTATATTCCTAAAAAGGTTAAACGCTTGGTTTTGTTGCGCAACGTTTGTAAATGTATGGCTTAAATAGCTGAAAATGTGAAACATTTGGATTTGTTTTGTAACGTTTGTAAACGTTTGGCTTCAATTGATAAAAAGGTGAAACGTTTAGATTTGTTTCGTAACGTTTGTAAACGTTTGGCTTAAATCGCTAAAAAGGTGAAACGTTTGGGTTTATTTCGTAACGTTTTAAGCGTTTAGCTTAAATCGCTAAAATGGGGAAACGTTTGACTTTGTTCCGTAAAGGTTGTAAACGTTAGTCTAAAATCGCTAAAAAGGTGAAACGTTTGGTTTTGTTTTGCAACGTTTGTAAACGTTCGGCTTAATTCGCTAAAAAGGAGAAACGTTTGAATTTGTTTCGTAACGTTTATAAACGTTTGGCTTAAATTGCTAAAAAGGTGAAATGCTTGGATTTGTTTCGTAACATTTGTAAACGTTTGGCTTAAATTGCTAAAAACATGAAACATTTGGATTTGTTTCGTGATGTTTGTAAACATTTGGCTTAAATTGCTAAATGGGAGACGTTTGGATTTGTTTCGTAACATTTTGTAAACGTTTGGCTTACATTGCTAAAAAGGTGAAACATTTGGATTTGTTTTGTAATGTTTATAGACGTTTGACTCAAATTGCTATAAAAGGAAACGTTTGGATTTGTTTCATAGTGTTTGTAAATGTTTGCCTTCAAACACTAATAAGGTGAAAGGTTTGGTTTATTTCGTAACGTTTGTAAACATTTGGCTTAAATTGCTAAAAAGGTGAAACGCTTGGATTTTTTTCGTAACGTTTGTAAATGTTTGGCTTAAATTGCTAAAAAGGTGAAAGGATTCGTTTTGTTTCGTGACGTTTGTAAACATTTGGCTTAAATCGCTAAAAATGTGAAACGTTTGGATTTGTTTCGTAATGTTATAAACGTTTGGTTTTATTTTGTAATGTTTGGAAACGTTTTGCTTAAATCACTGTAATGGTGAAACGTTTGGATTTGTTTCGTTATGTTTGTAAACGTTTGACTTATATCGCTAAAATGGTGAAACGTTTAGATTTGTTGTGTAACGTTTGTAAACGTTCGGCTTAAATCGCAAAAAAGGTGAATCGTTTGGATTTGTTTCCTAACGTTTGTAAACGTTTGTCTTAAATCTCTAAAAAGGTGAAACATTTGGATTTGTTTTGTAACTTTGTAAATGTTTGGTTTAAATCGCTAAAAAGGTGAAACGGTTGGATGTGTTTTGTAACGTTTGTAAACGTTTGGCTTAAATTGCTAAAAAGGTGAAACGCTTGGATGTGTTTCATATCGTTTGTAAACGTTTGGCTTAAATTGCTAAAAAGGTGAAAGGCTTGGATTTGTTTCATAACGTTTGTAAACGTTTGGCTTATATTGCTAACAAAGGGAAACCTTTGGATTTGTTCCGTAGCGTTTGTAAACATTTGCCTTATATCGCTAAAAAGGTGAAACGTTTGGATATTTTTTGTAATGTTTGTAAACGTTTGGCTTAAATTGCTGAAAATGTGAAACGTCTGGATTTGTTTCGTAAAGTTTGTAAACGTTTGGCTTCAATTGCCAAAATGGTGAAACGTTTGTATTTGTTTCGTAACGTTTGTAAACGTTTGGCTTAAATCGCTAAAAAGGTGAAAGTTTTGGATTTGTTTCTTAACGTTTGTAAACATTTGTCTTAAATAGCTAAAAAGGGGAAACGTTTGGATTTGTTTCGTGACGTTTGTAAACGTTTTGCTTAAATTGCTAAAAAGGTGAAACACTTGAATGTGTTACGTAACGTTTGTAAATGTGTGGCTTAAATTGCTAAAAAGGTGAAACGCTTGGATTTGTTTCGTAACGTTTGTAAACGTTTCGTTTAAATTGCTAAAAAGGGGAAACGCTTGGTTTTGTTTCATAACATTTGTAAACGTTTGGCTTAATTCGCTAAAAGTGCAAAACGTTTGGATTTATTTCGTAACGTTTTAAACGTTTAGTTTTGATTCGTAACGTTTCTAAATGTTTGATTTAAATCGCTAAAAAGGTAAAACGTTTGGATTTGTTTCGTAATGTTTGTAAACGTTTGGCTTAAATCACCAAAAAGGTGAAACGTTTGGATTTGTTTTGTATCTTTTGTAAACGTTTGGTTTAAATCGCTAATAAGGTGAAACGTTTGGATTTGTTTCGTAACGTTTGTAAAAGTTTGGCTTAAATCGCTAAGAAGGTGAAACATTTGGATTTGTTTCGTAACATTTATAAACGTTTGGCTTAAATCGCTAAAAAGATGATACGTTTGAATTTGTTTCGCAACGTTTGTAAACGTTTGGCTTAAATTGCTAAAAAGGTGAAACGCTTGGATGTGTTTCGTAACATTTGTAAACGTTTGGCTTAAATTGCTAAAAAGGTTAAACGCTTGGATTTGTTTCGTAACGTTTGTAAACGTTTACCTTAAATTGCTAAAAATGTGAAACGCTTGGATTTGTTTGGTATTGTTTCTAAAAGTTTGTCTTAAATCGCTAAAAAGGTCAACCGTTTGTTTGGTACCGTTTGTAAACGTTTGCCTTAAATCGCTAAAAAGGTGAAACGTTTGGATATGTTTCGTAATGTTTGTAAACGTTTGGCTTAAATTGCTAAAGAGGTGGAAACACATGGATTTGTTTCGTAACGTTTGTAAAAGTTTGGCTTATATTCCTAAAAAGGTTAAACGCTTGGTTTTGTTGCGCAACGCTTGTAAACGTATGGCTTAAATAGCTGAAAATGTGAAACATTTGGATTTGTTTTGTAACGTTTGTAAACGTTTGGCTTCAATTGATAAAAAGGTGAAACGTTTAGATTTGTTTCGTAACGTTTGTAAACGTTTAGCTTAAATCGCTAAAAAGGTGAAACGTTTGGGTTTATTTCGTAACGTTTTAAACGTTTAGCTTAAATTGCTAAACTGGGGAAACGTTTGAATTTGTTTCGTAACGGTTATAAACGTTAGTCTAAAATCGCTAAAAAGGTGAAACGTTTGGTTTTGTTTTGTAACGTTTGTAAACGTTCGGCTTAATTCGCTAAAAAGGAGAAACGTTTGAATTTGTTTCGTAACGTTTATAAACGTTTCGCTTAAATTGCTAAAAAGGTGAAATGCTTGGATTTGTTTCGTAACGTTTGTAAACGTTTGGCTTAAATTGCTAAAAACGTGAAACATTTGAATTTGTTTCGTGATGTTTGTAAACATTTGGCTTAAATTGCTAAATGGGAGACGTTTGGATTTGTTTCGTAACATTTTGTAAACGTTTGGCTTACATTGCTAAAAAGGTGAAACATTTGGATTTGTTTTGTAATGTTTATAGACGTTTGACTCAAATTGCTATAAAAAGAAACGTTTGGATTTGTTTCATAGTGTTTGTAAATGTTTGCCTTCAATCACTAATAAGGTGAAAGGTTTGGTTTATTTTGTAACATTTGTAAACGTTTGGCTTAAATTGCTAAAAAGGTGAAACGCTTGTATTTTTTTTGTAACGTTTGTAAACGTTTGGCTTAAATTGCTAAAAAGGTGAAAGGCTTCGTTTTGTTTCGCAACGTTTGTAAACATTTGGCTTAAATCTTAAAAATGTGAAACGTTTGGATTTGTTTCGTAATGTTTTAAACGTTTGGTTTTATTTCGTAATGTTTGGAAATTTTTTGCTTAAATCGCTGAAAAGGTGAAACGTTTGGATTTGTTTCGTTATGTTTGTAAACGTTTGACTTATATCGCTAAAATGGTGAAACGTTTAGATTTGTTGTGTAACGTTTGTAAACGTTTGGCTTAAATCGCTAAAAAAGTGAAACGTTTGGATTTGTTTCGTAACGTTTGTAAATGTTTGGCTTAAATCGCTAAAAAGGTGAAACATTTTGATTTGTTTCATAACTTTGTAAATGTTTGATTTATATCGCTAAAAAGGTGAAACAGTTGGATGTGTTTTATAACGTTTGGCTTAAATTGCTAAAAAGGTGAAACGCTTGGATGTGTTTCATATCCTTTGTAAACGTTTGGCGTAAATTGCTAAACAGGTGAAAGGCTTGGATTTGTTTCATAACGTTTGTAAACATTTGGCTTATATTGCTAAAAAAAGGGAAACGTTTGGATTTGTTTCGTAGCTTTTGTAAACATTTGCCTTATATCGCTAAAAAGGTGAAACGTTTGGATATTTTTTGTAACGTTTGTAAACGTTTGGCTTAAATTGCTGAAAATGTGAAACGTTTGAATTTATTTCGCAACGTTTGTAAACGTTTGGCTTAAATTGCTAAAAAGGTGAAACGCTTGGATGTGTTTCGTAACAATTGTAAACGTTTGGCTTGAATTGCTAAAAAGGTTAAACGCTTGGATTTGTTTCGTAACGTTTGTAAACGTTTGCCTTAAATTGATAAAAATGTGAAACGCTTGGATTTGTTTCGCATTGTTTCTAAACGTTTGTCTTAAATCGGAAAAAAGGTCAAACGTTTGGATTTGTTTCGTACCGTTTGTAAACGTTTGCCTTAAATCGCTAAAAAGGTGAAACGTTTGGATATGTTTCGTAACGTTTGTAAACATTTGGTTTAAATTTCCTAAGAGGTGGAAACACTTGGATTTGTTTCGTAACGTTTGTTAAAGTTTGGCTTATATTGCTAAAAAGTTTAAATGCTTTGTTTTGTTGCGCAACGTTTGTAAACGTTTGGCTTAGATAGCTGAAAATGTGAAACGTTTGGATTTGTTTTGTAACGTTTGTAAACGTCTGGCTTCAATTGCTAAAAAGGGGAAACGTTTGGATTTTTTTCGTAACGTTTGTAAACGTTTGGCTTATATCACTAAAAAAGTGAAACGTTTGGATTTATTTCGTAATGTTATAAACGTTTGGTTTTATTTTGTAATGTTTGGAAACGTTTTGCTTAAATCACTGAAAAGGTGAAACGTTTGGATTTGTTTCGTTATGTTTGTAAACGTTTGACTTATATCGCTAAAATGGTGAAACGTTTAGATTTGTTGTGTAACCTTTGTAAACGTTCGGCTTAAATCACAAAAAAGGTGAAACGTTTGGATTTGTTTCGTAACGTTTGTAAACGTTTGTCTTAAATCGCTAAAAAGGTGAAACATTTGGATTTGTTTCGTAACTTTGTAAATGTTTGGTTTAAATCGCTAAAAAGGTGAAACGGTTGGATGTGTTTTGTAACGTTTGTAAACGTTTGGCTTAAATTGCTAAAAAGGTGAAACGCTTGGATGTGTTTCATATCGTTTGTAAACGTTTGGCTTAAATTGCTAAAAAGGTGAAAGGCTTGGATTTGTTTCATAACGTTTGTAAACGTTTGGCTTATATTGCTAACAAAGGGAAACGTTTGGATTTTTTTCGTAGCGTTTGTAAACATTTGCCTTATATCGCTAAAAAGGTGAAACGTTTGGATATTTTTTGCAACGTTTGGCTTAAATTGCTGAAAATGTGAAACGTCTGGATTTGTTTCGTAAAGTTTGTAAACGTTTGGCTTCAATTGCCAAAATGGTGAAACGTTTGGATTTGTTTCGTAACGTTTGTAAACGTTTGGCTTAAATCGCTAAAACGGTGAAACTTTTGGATTTGTTTCGTAACGTTTGTAAACATTTGTCTTAAATAGCTAAAAAGGTGAAACGTTTGGATTTGTTTCGTGACGTTTGTAAACGTTTTGCTTAAATTGCTAAAAAGGTGAAACACTTGAATGTGTTACGTAACGTTTTTAAATGTGTGGCTTAAATTGCTAAAAAGGTGAAACGCTTGGATTTGTTTCGTAACGTTTGTAAACGTTTGGTTTAAATTGCTAAAAAAGGGAAACGCTTGGTTTTGTTTCGTAACATTTGTAAACGTTTGGCTTAATTCGCTAAAAGTGCAAAACGTTTGGATTTATTTCGTAGCGTTTTAAACGTTTAGTTTTGATTCGTAACGTTTCTACATGTTTGATTTAAATCTCTAAAAAGGTAAAACGTTTGGATTTGTTTCGTAATGTTTGTAAACGTTTGGCTTAAATCACCAAAAAGGTGAAACGTTTGGATTTGTTTTGTATCTTTTGTAAACGTTTGGTTTAAATCGCTAATAAGGTGAAACGTTTGATTTGTTTCGTAACGTTTGTAAAAGTTTGGCTTAAATCGCTAAAAAGGTGAAACATTTGGATTTGTTTCGTAACATTTATAAACGTTTGGCTTAAATCGCTAAAAAGGTGATACGTTTGAATTTGTTTCGCAACGTTTGTAAACGTTTGGCTTAAATTGCTAAAAAGGTGAAACGCTTGGATGTGTTTCGTAACATTTGTAAACGTTTGGCTTAAATTGCTAAAAAGGTTAAACGCTTGGATTTGTTTCGTAACGTTTGTAAACGTTTACCTTAAATTGCTAAAAATGTGAAACGCTTGGATTTGTTTGGTATTGTTTCTAAAAGTTTGTCTTAAATCGCTAAAAAGGTCAACCGTTTGTTTGGTACCGTTTGTAAACGTTTGCCTTAAATCGCTAAAAAGGTGAAACGTTTGGATATGTTTCGTAATGTTTGTAAACGTTTGGCTTAAATTGCTAAAGAGGTGGAAACACATGGATTTGTTTCGTAACGTTTGTAAAAGTTTGGCTTATATTCCTAAAAAGGTTAAACGCTTGGTTTTGTTGCGCAACGCTTGTAAACGTATGGCTTAAATAGCTGAAAATGTGAAACATTTGGATTTGTTTTGTAACTTTTGTAAACGTTTGGCTTTAATTGATAAAAAGGTGAAACGTTTAGATTTGTTTCGTAACGTTTGTAAACGTTTAGCTTAAATCGCTAAAAAGGTGAAACGTTTGGGTTTATTTCGTAACGTTTTAAACGTTTAGCTTAAATCGCTAAACTGGGGAAACGTTTGAATTTGTTTCGTAACGGTTATAAACGTTAGTCTAAAATCGCTAAAAAGGTGAAACGTTTGGTTTTGTTTTGTAACGTTTGTAAACGTTCGGATTAATTCGCTAAAAAGGAGAAACGTTTGAATTTGTTTCGTAACGTTTATAAACGTTTCGCTTAAATTGCTAAAAAGGTGAAATGCTTGGATTTGTTTCGTAACGTTTGTAAATGTTTGGCTTAAATTGCTAAAAACGTGAAACATTTGGATTTGTTTCGTGATGTTTGCAAACATTTGGCTTAAATTGCTAAATGGGAGACGTTTGGATTTGTTTCGTAACATTTTGTAAACGTTTGGCTTACATTGCTCAAAAGGTGAAACATTTGGATTTGTTTTGTAATGTTTATAAACGTTTGACTCAAATTGCTATAAAAAGAAACGTTTGGATTTGTTTCATAGTGTTTGTAAATGTTTGCCTTCAATCACTAATAAGGTGAAAGGTTTGGTTTATTTTGTAACATTTGTAAACGTTTGGCTTAAATTGCTAAAAAGGTGAAACGCTTGTATTTTTTTTGTAACGTTTGTAAACGTTTGGATTAAATTGCTAAAAAGGTGAAAGGCTTCGTTTTGTTTCGCAACGTTTGTAAACATTTGGCTTAAATCTTAAAAATGTGAAACGTTTGGATTTGTTTCGTAATGTTTTAAACGTTTGGTTTTATTTCGTAATGTTTGGAAATTTTTTGCTTAAATCGCTGAAAAGGTACGTTTGGATTTGTTTCGTTATGTTTGTAAACGTTTGACTTATATCGCTAAAATGGTGAAACGTTTAGATTTGTTGTGTAACGTTTGTAAACGTTCGGCTTAAATCGCTAAAAAAGTGAAACGTTTGGAATTGTTTCGTAACGTTTGTAAATGTTTGGCTTAAATCGCTAAAAAGGTGAAACATTTTGATTTGTTTCATAACTTTGTAAATGTTTGATTTATATCGCTAAAAAGGTGAAACGGTTGGATGTGTTTTGTAACGTTTGGCTTAAATTGCTAAAAAGGTGAAACGCTTGGATGTGTTTCATATCCTTTGTAAACGTTTGGCTTAAATTGCTAAAAAGGTGAAAGGCTTGGATTTGTTTCATAACGTTTGTAAACATTTGGCTTATATTGCTAAAAAAAGGGAAACGTTTGGATTTGTTTCGTAGCTTTTGTAAACATTTGCCTTATATCGCTAAAAAGGTGAAACGTTTGGATATTTTTTGTAACGTTTGTAAACGTTTGGCTTAAATTGCTGAAAATGTGAAACGTTTGAATTTATTTCGCAACGTTTGTATACGTTTGGCTTAAATTGCTAAAAAGGTGAAACGCTTAGATGTGTTTCGTAACAATTGTAAACGTTTGGCTTGAATTGCTAAAAAGGTTAAACGCTTGGATTTGTTTCGTAACGTTTGTAAACGTTTGCCTTAAATTGATAAAAATGTGAAACGCTTGGATTTGTTTCGCATTGTTTCTAAACGTTTGTCTTAAATCGGAAAAAAGGTCAAACGTTTGGATTTGTTTTGTACCGTTTGTAAACGTTTGCCTTAAATCGCTAAAAAGGTGAAACATTTGGATATGTTTCGTAACGTTTGTAAACATTTGGTTTAAATTTCCTAAGAGGTGGAAACACTTGGATTTGTTTTGTAACGTTTGTTAAAGTTTGGCTTATATTGCTAAAAAGTTTAAATGCTTTGTTTTGTTGCGCAACGTTTGTAAACGTTTGGCTTAGATAGCTGAAAATGTGAAACGTTTGGATCTGTTTTGTAACGTTTGTAAACGTCTGGCTTCAATTGCTAAAAAGGGGAAACGTTTGGATTTTTTTCGTAACGTTTGTAAACGTTTGGCTTATATCACTAAAAAAGTGAAACGTTTGGATTTATTTCGTAACGTTTTAAACGTTTGGCTTAAATCACTAAAATGGGGAAACGTTTGAATTCGTTTCATAACGTTTGTAAACGTTAGTCTAAAATTGCTAAAAAGGTGCAATGTTTGAATCTGTTTAATTCGCTGAAAAGGTGAAATGTTTGAATCTGTTTCGTAACGTTTATAAACGTTTGGCTTAAATTGCTAAAAAGGTGAAACGATTGGATTTGTTTCGTAAAGTTTGTAAACGTTTGGCTTAAATTGCTAAAAACGTGAAACATTTGGATTTGTTTCGTGATGTTTGTAAACATTTGGCTTAAATTGCTAAATGGGAGACGTTTGGATTTGTTTCGTAACATTTTGTAAACGTTTGGCTTACATTGCTAAAAAGGTGAAACATTTGGATTTGTTTTGTAATGTTTATAAACGTTTGGCTCAAATTGCTATGAAAAAGAAACGTTTGGATTTGTTTCATAGTGTTTGTAAATGTTTGCCTTCAATCACTAATAAGGGGAAAGGTTTGGTTTATTTCGTAACGTTTGTAAACATTTGGCTTAAATTGCTAAAAAGGTGAAACGCTTGGATTTTTTTCGTAACGTTTGTAAATGTTTGGCTTAAATTGCAAAAAAGGTGAAAGGATTCGTTTTGTTTCGTAACATTTGTAAACATTTGGCTTAAATCGCTAAAAATGTGAAACGTTTGGATTTGTTTCGTAATGTTATAAACGTTTGGTTTTATTTTGTAATGTTTGGAAACGTTTTGCTTAAATCACTGAAAAGGTGAAACGTTTGGATTTGTTTCGTTATGTTTGTAAACGTTTCACTTATATCGCTAAAATGGTGAAACGTTTAGATTTGTTGTGTAACATTTGTAAACGTTCGGCTTAAATCGCAAAAAAGGTGAAACGTTTGGATTTGTTTCGTAACGTTTGTAAACGTTTGGCTTAAATTGCTAAAAAGGTGAAACATTTGGATTTGTTTTGTAACTTTGTAAATGTTTGGTTTAAATCGCTAAAAAGGTGAAACGGTTGGATGTGTTTTGTAACGTTTGTAAACGTTTGGCTGAAATAGCTAAAAAGGTGAAACGCTTGGATGTGTTTCATATCGTTTGTAAACGTTTGGCTTAAATTGCTAAAAAGGTGAAAGGCTTGGATTTGTTTCATAACGTTTGTAAACGTTTGGCTTATATTGCTAAAAAAGGGAAACGTTTTGATTTGTTTCGTAGCGTTTGTAAACATTTGCCTTATATCGCTAAAAAGGTGAAACGTTTGGATATTTTTTGTAACGTTTGGCTTAAATTGCTGAAAATGTGAAACGTCTGGATTTGTTTCGTAAAGTTTGTAAACGTTTGGCTTCAATTGCCAAAATAGGGAAACGTTTGGATTTGTTTCATAACGTTTGTAAACGTTTGGCTTAAATCGCTAAAAAGGTGAAACTTTTGGATTTGTTTCGTAACGTTTGTAAACATTTGTCTTAAATAGCTAAAAAGGTGAAACGTTTGGATTTGTTTCGTGACGTTTGTAAACGTTTTGCTTAAATTTCTAAAAAGGTGAAACGCTTGAATGTGTTACGTAACGTTTGTAAATGTGTGGCTTAAATTGCTAAAAAGGTGAAACGCTTGGATTTGTTTCGTAGCATTTGTAAACGTTTGGTTTAAATTGCTAAAAAGGAGAAACGCTTGGTTTTGTTTCGTAACATTTGTAAACGTTTGGCTTAATTCGCTAAAAGTGCAAAACGTTTGGATTTATTTCGTAACGTTTTAAACGTTTAGTTTTGATTCGTAACGTTTCTAAATGTTTGATTTAAATCGCTAAAAAGGTAAAACGTTTGGATTTGTTTCGTAATGTTTGTAAACGTTTGGCTTAAATCACCAAAAAGGTGAAACGTTTGGATTTGTTTTGTATCTTTTGTAAACGTTTGGTTTAAATCGCTAATAAGGTGAAACGTTTGGATTTGTTTTGTAACGTTTGTAAAAGTTTGGCTTAAATCGCTAAAAAGGTGAAACATTTGGATTTGTTTCGTAACATTTGTAAACGTTTGGCTTAAATCGCTAAAAAGGTGAAACGTTTGAATTTGTTTCGCAACCTTTGTAAACGTTTGGCTTAAATTGCTAAAAAGGTGAAACGCTTGGATGTGTTTCGTAACATTTGTAAACGTTTGGCTTAAATTGCTAAAAAGGTTAAACGCTTGGATTTGTTTCGTAACGTTTACCTTATATTGCTAAAAATGTGAAACGCTTGGATTTATTTGGTATTGTTTCTAAAAGTTTGTCTTAAATCGCTAAAAAGGTCAACTGTTTGTTTGGTACCGTTTGTAAACGTTTGCCTTTAATCGCTAAAAAGGTGAAACGTTTGGATATGTTTCGTAATGTTTGTAAACGTTTGGCTTAAATTGCTAAAGAGGTGGAAACACATGGATTTGTTTCGTAACGTTTGTAAGAGTTTGGCTTATATTCCTAAAAAGGTTAAACGCTTGGTTTTGTTGCGCAACGTTTGTAAACGTATGGCTTAAATAGCTGAAAATGTGAAACATTTGGATTTGTTTTGTAACGTTTGTAAACGTTTGGCTTCAATTGCTAAAAAGGGGAAACGTTTAGATTTGTTTCGTAACGTTTGCAAACGTTTGGCTTAAATCCCTAAAAAGGTGAAACGTTTGGGTTTATTTCGTAACGTTTTAAACGTTTAGCTTAAATCGCTAAAATGGGGAAACGTTTGAATTTGTTTCGTAACGGTTGTAAACGTTAGTCTAAAATCGCTAAAAAGGTGAAACGTTTGGTTTTGTTTTGTAACGTTTGTAAACGTTCGGCTTAATTCGCTAAAAAGGAGAAACGTTTGAATTTGTTCCGTAATGTTTATATACGTTTGGCTTAAATTGCTAAAAAGGTGAAATGCTTGGATTTGTTTCGTAACGTTTGTAAACGTTTGGCCTAAATTCCTAAAAACATGAAACATTTGGATTTGTTTCGTGATGTTTGTAAACATTTGGCTTAAATTGCTAAATGGGAGACGTTTGGATTTGTTTCGTAACGTTTGTAAATATTTGGCTTACACTGCTAAAAAGGTGAAACATTAGGATTTGTTTCGTAATGTTTATAAACGTTTGGCTTAAATTGCTATAAACAAGAAATGTTTGGATTTGTTTCGTAGTGTTTTTAAACGTTTGCCTTCAATCACTAATAAGGTGAAGGTTTGGTTTATTTCGTAACGTTTGTAAACGTTTGGCTTAAATTTCTAAAAAGGTGAAATGCTTGGATTTTTTTCATATCGTTTGTAAACGTTTGGTTTAAATTGAAACGTTTGGATTTGTTTCATAACGTTTGTAAACGTTTTGCTTAAATTGCTAAAAAGGTAAAACGTTTGGGTTTTTTGGTAACGTTTGGCTTAAATTGAAAACAAGGTAAAACGTTTGGATTTATTTCGTAACGTTTGTAAAAGTTTGACTTAAATTGCTAAATAGATGAAACCTTTGGATTTGTTTCGTAATGTTTATAAACTTTTCGCTTAAATTTCTAAAAACAGGAAACGTTTGGATTTGTTTCGTAGCGTTTGTAAACGTTTGGCTTCAATCAGTAAAAAGGTGAAAGGTTTGGTTTATTTCGTAACGTTTGTAAATGTTTCGCTTAAATCGCTAAAAAGGTGAAACGCTTGGATTTGTTTCGTAATGTTTGAAAATGTTCAACTTAAATCATTAAAATGGGGAAACGTTTGGATTTGTCTTGTAGCGTTTGTAAACGTTTGGCTTAAATTTCTAAAGGGGTGAAACGCTTGAATTTGTTTTGTAGCGTTTGTAAACGTTTGGCTTAAATCGCTAAAATGGGGAAACGTTTACAAACATTACGAAACAAATCCAAACGTTTCACCTTTTTAGCAATTTAAGACAAATGTTTACAAAGGTTATAAAACAAAAGCAAACGTTTCCCCATTTTAGCGATATAAGCGAAACGTTTACAAACGTTACGAAACAAAGCCAAACGTTTACAAACGTTACGAAACAAATCCAAATATTTCACCTTTTTTGCGATTTAAGCCAAACGTTTACAAACTTCACGAAACAAATTGAAGCGTTTTACCTTTTGAGCAATTTAAGCCAAACGTTTACAAACATTACGGAACAAAACCAAATGTTTCACATTTTTAGCGATTTAAGTCAAACGTTTATTAACATTACGAAACAAACCTAAACGTTTCACATTTTTAGCTATTTAAGAAAAACATTTACAAATGTTACGAAACAAATCCAATCCAAATGTTTCCCATTTTAGCGATTTAAGGCAAACGTTTTGTTTCATAACCTTTGTAAACGTTTGGCTTATATCGCTAAAAACGTTTGGATTTTTTCGTAAAGTTTTAAACGTTTGGCTTTAATCGCTAAAATGGGGAAACGTTTGGATTTGTTTTTTAACGTTTGTAAACGTTTTTCTTATATCGCTAAAAATGTGAAATGTTTGGATTTGTTTCGTAACGTTTGGCTTAAATCGCTAAAATGGGGAAACGTTTGGATTTGTTTCGTAACGTTTGTAAACGTTTTTCTTAAATAGCTAAAAGTGTGAAAAGTTTGGATTTGTTTTGTAACGTTTATAAACGTTTGGCTTAAATCGCTAAAAAGGTGGAACGTTTGGATTTCTTTCGTAACATTTGTAAACGTTTGGCTTAAATCGCTAAAAAGGTGAAACGTTTGGATTTCTTTCGTAACATTTGTAAACATTTGTAAACGTTTTACAAACGTTACGAAACAAATCCAAACGTTTAACTTTTTTAGCAATTTAATCCAAATGTTTACAAAGGTTATGAAACAAAACCAAACGTTTCACCCTTTTAGCAATTTAAGCCAAACGTTTACAAACGTTACGAAACAAATCAAAACGTTTCACCTTTTTAGCGATATAAGCCAAAAGTCTACAAACGTTATGAAACAAAACAAAACGTTTCCCGATTTTAGCGGTTTAAGCCAAACCTTTACAAACGTTACGAAAAAAGGCAAACTTTTACAAAAATCCAAATGTTTCCCTTTTTTTTGTGATTTAAGCAAGACATTTACAAACATTACGAAACAAATCCAAACGTTTCACCTTTTTAGCAATTTAAGCCAAAAGTTTACAAACGTTACGGAACAAAACTAAATGTTTCATATTTTTTGTAGTTTAAGTCAAACGTTTTATAAACGTTCGAAACAAATCCAAATGTTTCACATTTTTAGCGATTTAAGCCAAACGTTTACAAAAGTTATGAAACAAATCCAATCCAAACGTTTCCCCATTTTAGCGATTTAAGCCAAACGTTTTGTTTCATAACCTTCGTAAACGTTTGGCTTAAATCCCTAAAAAGGTAAAACATTTGGATTTGTTTCGTAACGTTTGTAAACATTTGGCTTAATTCGCTAGAATCGTTTGGATTTGCTTCGTAACGTTTTAAACGTTTGGCTTAAATCGTGAAAATGGGGAAACATTTGGATTTGTTTTGTAACGTTTATAAACGTTTTGCTTAAATCGCTAAAAATAGGAAATGTTTGGATTTGTTTCGTAACGTCTGTAAACGTTTGGCTTAAATAGGTTAAAAGGTGAATAGCTTGGATTTGTTTCGTAACGTTTGTAAACCTTTGGCTTAAATCGCTAAAAAGGTTAAACGTTTGGTTTTATTCTGTAACGTTTGTTAATGTTTCGCTTAAATCGCTAAAAATTTGAAACGTTTGGATTTGTTTCGTAACGTTTGTAAACATTTGGCTTAAATTGCTAAAAAGGTCAAACGCTTGTATTTGTTTCGTAACGTTTCAAAATATTTGGCTTAATTCGCTAAAAAGGTGATGTCACGACCCATTTTCTTGAATCGTGAACGGCGCTAGGGTATGGGTAATGTAGTACCAAAACCCGTAGCTAGCCTTTCGGTTAACATACAATTATAATAAACCTGCAGAAAACCAATGCTCGGGGGCAACCGAGACTTCAGCCTAATTCTAGCAGTTATAATATTCAAAAATTATAATAATATGCTTATCCAGTATTGAGTATAAATAAGCATAACATAAACTGGTATAAATAATGCAACATGCCAAAGTAATAATAATTCAGTCGAATCAATCCGACAAACAACTAGAATAAAATGAAGACGTCTAGTTACTACTACGGTCTAAGATTAAAATAGTTTGACAGTTTATCAAAATAAATGAAACCTCCGAGAAAAGTAAAGACGGAGATCACCGGACTCTCTCAAATCATAACCCTAGGAAAAATTGGGAAAACAACGGGGTCACATATACTGAGATGAGTTTATACCACTGTTTACATTTATCAAGTGGAAAACCTTTAAAACCGTTTAAAACATTTAATAACGATATTACGAATAATAGTTGGAACCCTAATCCACAATTCTAAATAGTATACACAATCCAATAGGCCTACTCCCGAGAGATAAGCTACACCGAGTTACGACTGACCACACTTATACCATATCCAGAGTCCCGAGAGCTGAGCTACACAGAGTTACGCTACCTGGTCCCGAGAGCTATGCTCACACCGAGTTACCACATTTCACAATATACCTTACCCGGATCATTACCGGTGCGCACGCAATTCTAATGATGCCGATTAGGTATCATGTTCCAACTAAGAGCCATAATATAAAAAACAGTTCGAAATATACGTACAATATATATTTAATATTAAAATAACAATTTACTTGATAAAGCGGCAAATAGTAAGTACAAACTCACTGCTTGCTAATCCACGTGATAATCTGGCAAGCAATCTAATCTTGGTTCGTCTCCGAATCACGATCAGTCGACGAGTCTAAAAAATATAAATAATTATTAAAAACGGACCCTAACTCTAGGGAGTACTAGACACCACATATGACTAGCATCAACAATAAGTCAAGCAAAAATACAACCAAACAGAATTAACAATTAATTACATAATGACCCGAGTCAAAACACGAAACACAACGAGTAACACAATACTCAAATAATTAATAAGTCAAGTCTATTGAGTTTCCGCTTTAAAATCTGTTTCAAAAAATATTATTTAAATAATATTTAATTAATGAAATAAATCAATTTCCAAATAGTTGGTTAGCCGAGTTATCGATAACTACTAAGCTACCTCACATATCGGGTGACCAAAATATAACCCAACCAAGAATATTTTATCAAAAAATATAAAGCAGAGTTTATAATATCCAAAAACTATTGTTTATAATTATAGAAACAACTTTAATAAAATAATAATCCAAATTTAGAACGGAATTCAATATCTTAAAATTCAAGTAACCAATAGTTACTCATAATTTAGTTATTGAAATAAATTAAGAAGACCGTTAAAATCTTAAAACATCTAAATGACACGTCTAGTCAAAAATTCCAAAATTAATAATTACCCGAGTAATTATAAATTATCGATTAAAAATATAATTATCGATCTCCGAATCGAAATAAATTAAACAAAACTAACATTATTCTTAGATTTGAAATGATGTTGCCAGATTAATTTATAAACAATAATATTATCAATTTATTATAAATAATAAATAATAATATTAACAAAATAATTTAAATAAAAAAATATAATGTTATCAAATTGCCAATTTATAAATCGAAACTAAATCCGTAGATTAAAATTAATTAACATTAGATTAAATGTGAATAGTTATAAATAAACTTAAAGGATTCAATTTAAAAATAATAATTAATAATTTTTTATTAATTACAATTAAAAAAACCAAAATCCAAACTTGAAAAAAACAATTCAATAGTGTAATTTTAATTAATCATGAATTCATGCAATTGGTGGCTAAAATAAGAATTCATGCACAGAACAATTTGAACACATATTTGACGCCCACTTTAATGGCCAAAAGAACACCATAAACAAACAAATCATTTTCATTAATTAACTAAGCAATCCGTCATAATTTCCTTATTTTTTTAATAAACCATAAACCATTAACAGTACAATATTACATCGAGAACAGAACACTAAACAAATTTGAAGCCACAACAAACCCACTTAAACAATTACATTACCCGTCAAACATTAATGATGTAACACAAAACGAAGACAAGACAATGAAGCACCTACACTCACAATATCAACTCAATAAACAACCAAAACCATAGTGAAAACAATAACCCAAACCATTCAACAAGCACAATAACCAAGAAAGAGTTGCAGCAATCTTCATCTCAAGAACCCACAGTTATATGAATAAGAATAAAACCAAACAACTCATAATCAAGAAACAAATCAGTTGAAAAGATCAAAAACAATATATATAAATATTAGGTTAAGAGTAATACGTATCAGTTTATAACTTAGAACAACACAAATCACATAATCAAAATTTCAAGAGTAATGGCAGACACCTTTTGTAAGATATGCATTCAAAATAACAAGAAAAAAATGGTGAAACGACGTCGTTTAGTACGGAGAGATTAACGTACCAAATAACGAATTTCCAGCTTAGAATCAAAGAGCACTTAGTTAGCTAAGACATCAAACAAGCGGATCTCGATTTGGTGCTAAAACGAATGAGAACGGATTAAAATACAAAACTATCAATAATTAACTAAAACTGAAATTCAGATTTGAAACTTGCCGAATTTCAGCGACGAAGGGATTAGGAATTTTCATGTACAAGAAAGAGAATTGATGAATAATATGACGGCTAGGATTTGGTAATGATGAAAGTAAAATTTAGGGTTGTAAAACGGTTTTAAAAGACTTAAGTATTCAAGGAAAGAAGAAGAGAAAAGAACGCAACAAGTTCTTGCTGCCAAATTGATATTAAGCAATTGAATGGGCAATATAGCAATTGCATGACATGGGCTTAATATTTGCTTGAATTAACATTGGGCTTTGTACAATACATGGGCTTTTATGGATTTAAATAATTCACACAAAGCATGGCCTAATTTACAATTTGCATGGGTAACTAAATTAAGGTATGGGCCTAATTTATAAAACAAACCGAATACGAATCGAACCACAATCGAATTAACTAACGATTTAATTAAAATTATCAAATGCTCAACTGAAAAGGCCAAAAAATACGAGATATTACAATCTCCTCAACTTATTAAAAATTCGTCCTCGAATTTACCACAAAACCAAAATAAAATTAAATTAGAAACAGTGCGCACCACAAGCCCCACCTAACACATAAATCAAGAGTTAACGAATCACAGGCAAAGCGAAAAGAAAACAACTAAGCATAGCAATTTCCGATTCCCAGAATTCCGCTCAACAGCTGAGTGACAACTCAATCAAATTAAAATTAAAACGAATAATTCAACCTATGCGAAACGCAACCGCAATCTCAACGGATTTCTCGCGAATGATCATTTTTTTTCGCACTGCTCACTTACTTCAAGCAATAACCACACTTGGTGATACTAACTTTTGCATAACACAACAACCAAGCAACACAATAAGTCATCCTGATTAAATATACTCTCACAAAAATCACAACTGAAAACTAAATACCAAAAGAATCGTCCTAGTTCAACCAACTAAGATTTAATCAACAATACTATCAACTTCGCGAAACAAGACGCGAGAAAAACGCATAACGCAATTACATGGGATACATAGCTTAGACTTTTGACAACAATTCTCCGAATTGATAAACACAAAACTTTTAAGCTAACTCGCAAATCCAAAAAAAATATCATCATCTAACCGTAACCTCGAATCCTACGAAAGATCATTTAGATCGAAACCGCACATAATCGGTTCATTGGTTATGATCAAAACAATTTTTGTTTTTTAAGAAAAACACTTCCCACAAACATAAAATATCATTTAACAATATCATCCGTCTAAAATTAAAATTGCTAGCATCTCAGGCTTCATTTCATTTTGAAACATAAAATAAATAATCTGTTGGAAAACCCTCCAGTTTGAAAACGCACCAACAAAATTTAAACACTCTCAATTTTGAATTCACTCCTTACTTTCAGAATAAATTCACAACTTTATAAAAACGTTCAATTATAAAAATCGTAATCTTCTCTTTTAACCAAAACTGATAAAATTTTATAATTTTCTAAAAAGATAACATTTCCAAATAAGATTCTCTTTGTTTACGAAATAATTTCCATATCGATATCAAAATTTTTGGACAGAAATCGAATCTGTAAAAATAATATCTTCTTTTTAAGTTTTTTTTAGTGTAAAAACACGCGTAGAGTATTACCAAATTTCTTAAACCAAAATTCTCAAATTATAAACCGTAAGCGAACACAATTCTTTCTAATCCAGACCTAATATGTTACTGCTTAACCCAACTATACCTCGAGTGCAACCTTATAACCAAATCATTCCTTACGAAACACAGATACTCCGACAATAAAACAATTCCTTACAAAGAAATCGGCCTTAAATCACCACTGTCGTCACAAAATATTTGTCTAGATACCAACTAGATAAAAAAAAATCAGAACCGTTTGAAATTTATCAACTTTTTAAACAAAATATTTGACAATGTAACTAGCTAGTTTATAACAAAATATTTTTTTCAACAAGGCCTTACAGATAAAAATTTATTTTACATAATTGTGCGCCAGGGTGATGACAACTCTCATCCCCAAAGAGTTGCATCCAACCCTAATCATTTAATGACCGTGATGAATGTACTAAATGCATGTATCAATTATTTATTTCTCTTTTAATTAGTGATCATACTCGATGCTCAATGTATTTTCCTATCTGTGCCATTTAAAATGCATGATGATGACATGTATGAGCACAATTATGTGATAAAAATGTTTCAGTTTCTTTAACAAGATAATCCTTTGAAATCAAATCTTTTTAAAACATTTATTAGATGTTACACCCTGTGAGACGCGCACTTGTCCATCTTGACATATTTATCCAACTCCATCATTATAGTCCACCCATTTGAATCGCCATTAACAACATAACCCAAATCGATAACGTATCTAAAATTTACCTAACAACGAATTCTGACTCAAAACAAAATGAATTTTTTTTCCCAAAGAAAACAATGGAACACGACCGCCTTCACAACTCCACCATCAGTTTCGGTATTTCATAAATCTACCTGATGTAAACATCAGTGTATTGCTACACTGATAAACCTCGAGTCACAATTTCCACATCCTTTTCCAGAATGCTAAAAGCCAAAAAATTTGATACTCTAAATTTCTCACAAAGAGCCGATCTAGAAACGCAGTAACGCTCGAAGGTTAACGCACGAAGCGAACACCCACCGTAGCTGAGTAATATTAACTCACAACACCATCCTCAGAATCCACTAACAGTTAAGAGGAGTCGCTCCTCGAATTCCTCGACGCCAATCTCAATCATCTTGATTTCCAAAGCTCAAGGGTTAGTTCCGGCTAAACCAATTACAACATCTAAACTAAACGTAGGGTCTAAACAAAGGTTCGAATCGCACGACGATACCTACACTAGAGTTAAACCAAAGAAAAACAAGCGAGTAATGTCCCCACGTGACACACCACACCATGAGGCAAACGAGAAAAAAAAAACCAATATGGCATAACTTAGCCAAACATGAGAGACACAGTAAGAATACAATAATATAGATCATGAATTTTCACACTACCAAAAACCACTTAAGCATCTCGTAATAAAACAATAATCGCTAGGGTAGGTAAACAATATTATACCAAAAGAATTGAGCATGTAACATCTTATCTGACCAACGTATTCCTACCGACATGGCAACAACTCAATCCGCCCAACAATAATTAAAATAATAAATATGTAATAACATGCTCAAAACGTCAAATCAGATCAAAAGAAATTGTGATATAGATCAAAAGCGTGCATTAAACCCATCTTGAAAAATATAATAATTAATAAAATAGATTTCGAGCCCCACAATTTTAGAACTTATTTTCTGGAAAACCTCTTTTATAAAGTAATGGTTAAAACTTTTTGAACGCTCCAATTAATAAATCATCGAGTTAGACTAGTAGTTACAACTTCCAAACTCAACTCCAAATTTGGGTGACCGAAGTCATACCCGCAACAACCATTCGTAAAACGTATACAACACGTTTTCAAATCCGGACAAACGCATTTTAAAATAAATCTCAATCTTTTCAAAATAAGAAGCTCGACGTCACGCAAATAACAACATCAAACTCATCACCCAAGTGAGAAAAAATTTATTCTTTAACAATTTTTTAAAAGAAAACGTAAGCTTCAGTCAAAACTAGTTACTCGAGCACAAAACCAACAACACCAAAGTATTGACAAACAAAAAATATGGTAAAAATTACAAAAGTTATTTTAAATCGTCAAAACAGTGTCACATTTTAAAATAATCAATATTTGATCAACAATATTTATTTTGGAAACACCAAGCTCGTTATAACATTTAAATTTTTAAAAACGAGAAATTCATTTTATTTCAAAAAAACGACCTTTTTTTTTAAATTCTTACACAAATATAAAATTTTGAAATACATAAATTTAATTATTATTATTATTTTAATGGCAAGATAATGAAAAAAATATTTTAGGGTGTCGTGTCCAGACTATCCATTTGACTTTTTCGTTAAAATACTAGTTAGAAAAAAATCAATTTCCTTATGAAAATTTTAAACTAGTACATGGTCAGTAATGTAATCCACAAAACATGATAAAAAAAATTTCAATCAAAAATCATTTACACTAAAAACAATGTCAAAGCCTAACAAAATATCATTTTTAAAATCAAGGCTCTCGACCAACGCTAGAAATACTCACAAAATAATTCAACCTCAACAATTTATTAAAGGCATAAAAGTCAGAATACTATCACCCAGTAAAACGCATCAACATCATGAAAAGATAAAATAACATCATGCCCAAGCATGAATTAAAGCAATTTACCAAAGTAAGATTTCTCGAGAAATCAAACGAAATTAAAATCACCCAAGTGGAAACGGCATCAACAGCAAAAATATTAGCATCAAATCAAGACATAAGAAATGACTGACTCGACACATTCCTATCGGTGTAAGCAGAAAGCTTAAAATTAAAAGATGACGTTTGAAAAGACAAGACATGAATCCTAATTCCGCAGTGTTACCTATGACTCAATAACAACTTAACAGAATAAACATATAGCAAGAAAATGGTCTTGGTTTGAAACTAAAGCTCTGATACCAAGTTTGTCACGACCCATTTTCATGAATCATGACCGGCGCTAGGGTATGGGTAACGTAGTACCAAAACCCGTAGCTAGCCTTTCGGTTAACATACAATTATAATAAACCTGCAGAAAACTAATGCTCGGGGGCAACCGAGACTTCAGCCTAATTCTAGCAGTTATAATATTCAACAATTAATATAACATGCTTATCCAATATTAGGTATAAATAGGCATAACATAAACCGGTATAAATAATATAACATGCCAAAGCAATAATAATTCAGTCGAATCAATCCGACAAACAATTAGAATAAAATGAAGACGTCTAGTTACAACTACGGTCTAAGATTAAAATAGTTTGACAGTTTATCAAAATAAATGAAACCTCCAAGAAAAGTAAAGACGGAGATCATCGAACTCTCGCAGATCATAACTCTTGGAAAAATTGGGAAAACAACGGGGTCAGATATACTGAGATGAGTTTATACCACTATTTACATTTATCAAGTGGAAAACCTTTTAAACCGTTTAAAACATTTAATAACGATATTATGAATAATAGTTGGAACCCTAATCCACAATTCTAAATAGTATACATAATCCAATAGGCCTGGTCCCGAGAGCTAAGGTACACCGAGTTACTACTGACCACACACTTATACCATATCCAGAGTCCCGAGAGCTGAGCTACACCGAGTTACTCTACCTGGTCCCGAGAGCTATGCTCACACCGAGTTACCACATTTCACAATATACCTTACCCAGATCATTACCGGTGCGCACGCAGTCCTAATGATTCCCATTAGGAAGCATGTTCCAACTAAGAGCCATAAAATAAAAACAGTTCGAAATATAAAGCGGTATATAGTAAGTACAAACTCACTGCTTGCTAATCCACGTGATAATCTGGCAAGCAATCTAATCCTGATTCATCTCCGAAGCACGATCAATCGACGAGTCTAAATAATATAAATAATTATTAAAAACAAACCCTAACTCTAGGTAGTACTAGACACCACATAGGACTAGCATCAACAATAAGTCAAGAAAAAATATAGCCAAACAGAATGGATAAATTCAATAGACTTGACTTATTAATTATTTGAATATTAAACTCCCTGGGTCACTCAAGTCTCAAGAAATCTCAAAAAGGTCGGTAAAGTTAATTTTCTTTCAAAATGGTCACTAAACTATACCTTTTATTACAAAAGGGTTAACCCATATAAAACAACGTAAAAATGTAACATTTTTGCTTACGTGGCAAGCCAAAATTACAAAAAGGAATATAGTTCAATGACCTATTTTTAATTAAAGGTATAATTAAATGACTTTTTTGTAATTTACGAAAAGTTTAGTGTTATTTTCGTAACAACAAAAATATTTTTGTAATAAAGGGTATATTTCAGTTACCACTTTGTAAGAAAATTGACTTTAATAACCTTTTTGAAATTTCATGAGACTTGAGTGACCCAGGGAGTTTAATATCCGCCAAAAGAACACCAGAAACAAACAAATCATTTTCATTAATTAACTAAGCAAGCCACCATAATTTTCTTATTTCTTTAATAAACCATAAACCATTAACAATACAATATTACATCGAGAACAGAACACAAAACAAATTTGAAGCCACAACAAACCCACTTAAACAATTACATTACCCGTCAAACATTAATGATGTAACACAGAACAGAGACAAGACAATGAAGCACCTACACTCACAATATCAACTCAATAAACAACCAAAAGCATAGTGAAAACAATAACCCGAACCATTTAACAAGAACAATAACCAAGAAAGAGCTGCAGCAATCTTCATCTCAAGAACCCACAGTTATATGAATAAGCATAAAACCAAACAACTCATAATCAAGAAACAAATCAGTTGAAAAGATCAAAAACAATATATAAATAATCGGTTAAGAGTAATACGTATCAGTTTATAACTTAGAACAACACAAATCACATAATTAAAATTTCAAGAGTAATGGCAGATACCTTAATAAGATATGCAGTCAAAATAATAAGAAAAAAACGGTGAAACGACGGCGTGTAGTACGGAGAGATTAACGTACCAAATAACAAATTTCTAGCATAGAATCGAAGAGCACTTAGTTAGCTACGACATCAAACAAGCGGATCTTGTACACCCCGTATTTTTCTAACTTGTTCCGTCAAGCCTAAACGGTACCTTGGGTTTGTTTGAGTGGTTCGACCACTTAGATTCGCGTTTCGAAGGTTCCAAACCTTTTAAAATGTGTTTTAAGATGTATTAGAAGTAATCTCGGAGTTTGAAACGTTTTCGATTTCAATTTTAAAATCTCAAATTTTCATCGGAGGCAGTAGCATTTCGCGGGCGCGACATGCATGAATCACGGGCGCGATTCATGTATCGCGGGCGCGATATAGGTGTAGCGGGCGCGACGCGTGCACTTTTCAGTTCGCTGATTTCTATTTAAACTCACCTAATTCGACCTAAACTAATTTTACACTTTCTCTAAAACCCTAAAACGGATGTAGCATTTCTCTTAATCATTTTCTATCATTCCTAAGCCTATTTCCATCAATTGTAAGTATTTCTAATCCACTCCTTAAGTTTTAATCCTTTGATTATCATATCTATCAATTATAAATTCATTAGCTATTATATGAATTGGTTGTAGGCTGATTGTAGATCAATATTTTTCTGAGTTCCTCTCTTGATTGTTGTTCTTAATTCATCTCAAGAGGTTAGTGGCTTATATCCCTTGTTTTGATTTGTAGATATTGCTATATATTCATTTGCCTCGATACCTTGGGTGGTTTGATTGTAATTTATGTGTTTCTTGAATTATTAATTCTGGAAATATTAATTTGATGTTATATTAGTCTCTTGAATTTCATTTGTACTTTGGGTGATTTGGTTTAACGTTACAATTGATAAACTTATCGAATTTCTAAAGATTTTGGGTTATAAACTGTTTTTTATGGTTATTTAAAAATCTGGAAATTTCTTAAAAGCTAATCTTAGTTTGTTTAAACATCAAACGTACATTGGATGTGTTGGGGGAATCTTGTGAACAGATTTTAGTATTATTTGATTAATGCTTTTGAGATAAAATTATGTTTTAAGGTTAAACTAAAATCTAGAAATTTCAAAGTAATGGATCATAGGGTATTAGATGCTAAACAAAACATGGGGTGATTTTGAGAAATTGTTTAAATGGATTAGCGTATAGTTTGGCTAACATTTTTGAAATTAAACTCGGTTTTGAACTTATTAATAAGGGCTGGAAATTGTTTAGAAGATGGGTTAAAACTTGTTAAAAGAATGTTAGATTATCTTAGGATGCGAATTGACTTGAATTTAATAATATAAGGCATACAAGGCATTATATGTCATTAGGGATTCGATTGAACTATTTTAACTTCAAGTTGATACTTAAAGGTTGTTGAATCTTATTGATTCTTTTTGAGGTGATATATTTAATTGTACTTGGGGTGCTACTTGCTAAGTGTTAGCAAGCTTAGTTGTTTATGGCATTATTAAGTTACAGCGTGAGTTCTTATTTAAAATTGACTTTGGTTTCATTTTAGGTTTGATTAAAGACTTTGGTTTTAAACTTGTTTTATGGATGGGTCGGGTTCGACGTGGTCTCCCGAAATGTTGTGTTGAGCTATACTGCAGTAAGGCTAACACACTACTTTGGGAACTGTAATTGTTTTGAAAGACTATTTAAGTATTTAAGTACTTTGGTTTCGTTTTAAAAGATAAGAACTCACCTAAGCTTAACTTGCCTTATTTGTTAATAAGTTGTATGGATATTTGGTGATATTTTAATTACCTTGTTTGAATCTTTGGTTGTTGTGTTGTGAAATGCTAGTCCTATGTGGAGTCTAGTATTCTTAGAGTTAGGGATTGTTCGGATTTTGACTTATATATGTTTTAGACCCGTCGACTGCTCGTGCTTCAGAGTCTACGCAGGGTTAGCTGTTTGCCAAGATTCACGTGGACAAGCAAGCAGTGAGTTTATAGTGTTATTTACCGCTTTATTAAGTACCGCAAGTTATTTTAGTATATCAAATGTTTGTGAACTGTTTTAAGGATTATGGATCTGGATTGAAACGAGCTACTCGATAGGCTTGTATCGAGACTGTGTGCACCGGTAAGTACTTTGGGATTGGCTGACCAATGTCTGACCTACTTTGGGAATCGATGAGGTTTTGTTCCCATCTACTTTGGGTTAAATACTTTGGGATTTCATTTGAATACTGTTTTCCATAATCAAGTATATATATTAGTATAAAAGGATTTGTTTTAAGGGTTTTAAACTTAATAAATGTAAATAGCATTATGAACTCATCTCAGTATATCTGACCCCGTTGTTTTCCAAACTTTCCAGGTTTTTGATTTTGAGAGCGTTGGTCATCTCCGATATTTTGATTCCTCGGAGGTCTTTTATGTTAACAGACTAGTTTACTGTTTTACTTGTTAGACCGCAGTAGAACTAGTTGTCTCTATTATTGAACTTTGGTTTGTCGTAGTGGTACGACTTTTATATTATTATACTTTAGCATGTTACATTGGATTATTATTATATGAGGCATGTTTCATAGTTTCGAATTGCTATCAATTAATTATACTAGAACTGCTATATAAGTTGTTAGACTTAGGCTGAAGTCTCGGTTGCCCCCGAGCATTGGTTTTCTTGCAGGTTTATATTGAATATAAGGTTTTCCGCGAGGCTTGCTACGGGTTTTGGTACGACCATACCCATACCCTAGCGCCAGTCGCGATCTATGAAATTGGGTCGTGACAAAGTTGGTATTAGAGCTTTAGTTTTGAACTAAGGCCAAATTATTGGATGTTATGTGTTTATCGCTTTAAGGCATGTTAAGTGTTACTGTTGTGTTATAAGATCTACTGCGGAATTAGGATTCAAGTCTTGTCTTTTGAAACGTCATCATTTGTTTTCAAAACTTTCTACCTTCACCTTTAAGGATGTTTGAGTCGGTCTTATGTGTTCCTAATGTTTACTTTGCGAAGTTTGTGGTTACTTTGGAACGTTATTGTTGTTACTTTGGTTAAATTGCTGATTTTTGAGCTATTTAAATTTACTTTGGGTGTTTCCTTGAGGGCTTTGTTTTGAGAACCATTTGTTTCATTCTTAGGAATGAATACTCGTAGGCGTGCTGCAGCTCAAGCTGAGGCTGAAGCTGATGACGCTATGTCGATTGAGGTTGACCAGCATGAACCAGGGGTTCAAGTTGGCAGGGGACGTGCGGGCGAAGTTCCGGATGGTAGAGGACAGGGTGGCAGAGGAGAGGCTGCTGGAGGCAGAGGTAGGGGACGTGGTGGTGCAGGCTTTCAGGCACTAGGTGTACCACAAGCTCCTATGGATCCATTTGACTTCACGACGTTTCTAGCTGGGATAACTGCACTCCAGAATAATCAAGTGCAACTGCAGGCGGGACAGATCGCCATGCAGAACCAGTATGCTATGCTGGGACAGATTGTACAGCAGCAGGTGCCACAGGCTGGTGGTGTGGCAGTTGGTGGTGGCGGAACCACTGACAAAGATTTGGTGTTGGCTTATGCAAGGGTAAAGTCGACTGAGTTTTTGGACGACGGTGATGGCCTAGACTTTCTGGAGGAAGTTGAGCGGAATGCTCAGAGATTGCAGGCTACTGAGAGGCAAACTGTTATGTTAGTGGAAATTTCCTTGAAGGATTCTGCAAGTGATTGGTTTCGTAGTGCCATTCGTGCTGAAATGGCTACTATTACTTGGGAGGATTTTGTGACTCGATTCAAGAACTTTTACTTGCCTTTTTCAGTGACTGAAGGTCATAGAGACAGATTGCTGGTTTTGAAAAGGGGAGACAGGTCGGTGAACGAGTACACTACTGAATTTGTGAAGTTGTGTCGCTTTGCCTCAGATCTGCAAACTGAGCAGCAAAGGGTGAACGACAGGTATGTGAAAGGTTTAGGCTCAGATTTCATCAGTCTTCTAACTGAGACGAGCAAATAATTTCCGGTTCTAGTGGATAGTGCCCGTCGGATGGAGACAAATTTATTACACTTTGGGAAAATGACTGAGACCAAGAAGGCGGGCAGTATTGTTCAGAGTAGTGGGCAGCAGAGTAGTAGCAGTAGCTATCAGTCCAAGTCTTCCCAGTACAAGAGTAAGAAAGGGGGTGAATGGAGGGGATATCAGCCGTATTCCCACAGTTCTAGTTACAGCGATGGTAGCCGTAGTTTTGGGCAGGGTAAAAGTGGAGCATCCAGTGTTCCTTTTTGTCAGAACTGCAGACGCGGGCACTTTGGAGTTTGTACGGTAGCACCGGGTAGTTGCTATGCATGTGGCCAACCGGGCCATTTTGCGAGAGAGTGTCCGACATCTGGGCAGCAGGTGTCGTCGGCTAGTGTTGCTCAGCCGTCTTTTCAGCAGCAGAGAACTGTTTTTACTCCTTCGGCGGGGTATTCTCAACCCGCCGCTTCGTTTGGTGGCCAGCGGGGCCGTGGTTCAGGAGGACGTGGTTTTGGTGGCCGTGGTAACGGTGGTAGAGGTTTGGGTAGTTTCAATTCTGCTCAGGCACCATAGCAGGGACAAGGTCAGGCTAGAGTGTTTGCTTTGACTCCTCTGGATGCTCGTGCATCAAACGCCGTGGTGCAAGGTATTATCCCGATTTCTTTTGTAGATGCAGTGGTTTTGTTTGATGCGGGTGCAACTCACTCTTTTGTTTCTTCGAGTTTTGCTGCTAAGTTGAGTGTGACACCATCTAGGTTGCTAGAGCCTTTATCTATATCTACACCTTTGTCTGACTGTGTCGTGGTGGACGTGGGTTATCCGTCTTGTTCTGTGGTTATTCATGGTAGAGATCGTAGGGCTGATTTGATTGAATCTTGGGGATGGATTGACTTTCACGCCATTTTGCTTCTATCGACTGTCGAGGGAAGTCGTGTGATGTACCTTTTTCTTTCCATGGGGAGAAGGTAGAGACACCAAAGAATCTTATTTCAGCGATCAGGGCTAAGCACATGATGGGCAAGGTTTGCCAGGGTTTCTTAGCGGTGGTTCGTGACTTAGAGGCTGTCAGTGGTAATGTGCATAGTGTCTCGATAGTTAATGAGTTCACTGATGTGTTTCCAGAAGAGTTACCTGGATTACCACCTGACCGTGATATTGAGTTCTGTATCGATGTTGTTCCTGGAACAGCTCCTATTTCGATACCTCCGTATCGAATGGCTCCTGCAGAGCTAAAAGAGTTGAAGGAACAGTTGCAAGAGTTGCTAGATAATGGTTTTATCAAGCCGAGTACTTCTCCGTGGGGTGCTCCAAGATTGTTTGTTAAGAAGAAGGATGGTTCTTTTCGGCTGTGTATTGACTACAGACAGTTGAACAAAGTTACTATCAAGAACAGGTTTCCTCTTCCTCGTATTGATGATTTGTTCGATCAGTTAGAGGGTGCTAAGGGCTTTTCAAAGATTGGCTTGAGATCCGGGTATCATCAACTTCGGATCCGAGACGTCGATGTGCCTAAGACTGCTTTCAGAACGCGTTATGGGCATTTCGAGTTTCTGGTCATGTCTTTTGGGTTAACGAACGCACCAGCAGCGTTTATGGATATGATGAATCGGGTGTTCAAGCCTTTTCTGGATCAGTTCGTTATTGTGTTTAATGATGAAATACTGATTTACTCTCGGAGTGAGGAGGAACATGCTTTCCACTTGAGGACAATACTGCAGACTTTGCGTGAGCATCAACTGTACGCTAAGTTCTCAAAGTGCGAATTCTGGCTGGACCAAGTTACTTTCTTAGGACACGTGGTGTCGAAAGATGGGATCAAGGTTGATCCGAAGAAGATTGAGGCGGTTATAGATTGGCAGAGGCCAAGGTCAGTTACTGAGATCAAAAGTTTTCTTGGGTTGGCTGGCTACTATCGCCGGTTCGTGCAAGATTTCTCCACAATATCTGCATCGTTGACTAAACTGACACATAATGGTGTTAAGTTTGAATGGACTAACAAGTGTGAGGCGAGCTTTGAGAAGCTCAAAGAGATTTTGACTACAGCTCCTGTGTTGGCTTTGCCATCTGGCATTGAGGGGTTCACTGTATATTGTGATGCTTCTCGTATCGGTTTGGGTTGTGTGTTAATGAAACATGGTAAGGTGATTTCCTATGCTTCTCGTCAGCTGAAGAAGCATGAGGTGAATTATCCTACTCATGATCTGGAGTTAGCAGCTGTGGTTTTTGCTCTTAAGATTTTGAGGCACTATTTGTACGGTGCTACTTGCGAAATCTTTACTGATCATACGAGTTTGAAGTACATCTTTGATCAGCGGGAGTTGAATCTAAGGCAGCAGAGATGGTTGGAGCTACTGAAAGACTACGATTGTTCTATTTAGTACCATCCGGGTAAGGCTAATGTGGTAGCCGATGCGTTGAGTCGCAAGTCTTCGGGCAGTTTGGCGCATATTTCTGAGGTTGGGCGGAGACCCATGGTCCGTGAGTGGCATAGTCTGTTAGCTTCGGGATACGGATTTCAGGTTTCGCAGAAAGGTTGTTTGTTGGCACAGTTGCAGGTGCAACCGGTTTTGATTGATAGGATCAAAGCTTCAAAGCTGAGGATCCACAATTGAAACGGATTATGGATGAGATCCATCTGGATGGAAATTCTGAGTTTGTTCTGGCGGATGGAGTTCTCAGGTACGGTTCTCGACTGTGTGTGGTTTGAGAGACCAGATTATGGAGGAAGCGCACAAGTCAGCTTACAGTGTTCATCCGGGTTCTACCAAGATGTATCATGATCTCAAGGGTACGTACTGGTGGAGAGAATGAAAAAGGATGTTGCAGAGTTTGTGTCTAAGTGTTTGACTTGCCAGCAGGTAAAGTTAGAACATCAGAGGCCGTTTGGATATCTGCAACCGTTACCTATTCCAGCGTGGAAATGGGAGCGGATCGCTATGGATTTTGTGGTTGGTTTACCACGTACCCGATAGGGGTATGATTCGATTTGGGTGATAGTTGACCGTTTGACCAAGTCAGCTCACTTCTTACCGATCAAGGTTACTTATCAGGCTTCAAAGTTTGCACAATTGTACATCGATCGGATTGTTAGTCTTCATGGTGTACCAGTGTCGATAGTTTCGGACAGAGGTTCGTTTTTCACCTCTCGGTTTTGGAAGGCGTTGTAGGAATCCTTGGGTTCGAGGTTGGATTTCAGTATTGCATTTCATCCTCACACTGACGGACAGTCTGAGAGGACTATTCAGACTTTGGAGCACATGCTCAGGATGTGTGTTCTGGATTTTCAGGGTAGCTGGGATACTCATTTGCCTTTGATTGAGTTTTCCTACAACAACAGTTACCACGCTAGTATTGAGATGGCACCTTATGAGGCCTTGTACGGGCGCAAGTGTCGATCTCCTATATGTTGGGAAGAGGTCGGCGAGCGTAAACTTTCTGGAGCTGAGATCATCCAGATTACCTCTGAGAAGGTATCTTTGATCACGCGTAGGCTTGAGACTGCTTTTAGTCGTCATAAAAGCTATGCTGATCTTAAGCGGAAGGACTTTGAGTTTCAGGTTGGCGACTATGTATTTCTTCGAGTTTCACCTATGAAAGGCGTTGTGCGTTTTAGTGTTAAGGGAAAGTTAGCACCTAGGTTTGTTGGTTCGTATGAGATTACGGAGAGGGTTGGGGCAGTTGCTTATCGTTTGGCTTTGCCGCCAGATATGTCTTTGGTGCATCCAGTATTTCATATCTCGATATTGCGGAAGTGCGTTTCTGACCCTTCTCAAGTGATTGTACCACAGAGTGTTGAGATTGACCAGGAGCTGTCTTATGACGAACAGCCTGTTGAGATTGTCGATACGCAGGTGCGTAGGTTGCGGAACAAGGAGATTCCGATGGTCAAAGTTCTGTGGCGAAATCACTATGTAGAAGAATGCACCTGGGAGACGAAGTCCGACATGACGAACCGTTATCCTTTCCTCTTTCCTTGAGGTACGTTGGTAATGTTGGTTGTTTTTATGCTATGTTAGTACTTTGGATTATGTGTGTATTTATGTGCTACTTGATGGTTGATATTTTTGGCTTTGTACTATGTGCATTACTTTGGTGTGTTTATGTGGATTGTTGTTTAGTTTCGTGGTTGTAAAATCGAGGACGATTTTGTTTTTAAGTTGGGGAGAATGTAACACCCCGTATTTTTCTAACTTGTTCCGTTAAGCCTTAACGGTACCTTGGGTTCGTTTGAGTGGTTCGACCACTTAGATTCGCGTTTCGAAGGTTCCAAACCTTTTAAAATGTGTTTTAAGATGTATTAGAAGTAATCTCGGAGTTTGAAACGTTTTCGATTTCAATTTCAAAATCTCAAATTTTCATCGGAGGCAGTAGCATTTCGCGGGCGCGACATGCATGAATCACGGGCGCGATTCATGTATCGCGGGCGCGATATAGGTGTAGCGGGCGCGACGCGTGCACTGTTCAGTTCGCTGATTTCTATTTAAACTCACCTAATTCGACCTAAACTGATTTTACACTTTCTCTAAAACCCTAAAACGGCTGTAGCATTTCTCTTAATCGGTTTCTATCATTCCTAAGCCTATTTCCATCAATTGTAAGTATTTCTAATCCTCTCCTTAAGGTTTAATCCATTAATTATCATATCTATCAATTATAAATTCATTAGCTATTATATGAATTGGTTGTAGGCTGATTGTAGATCAATATTTTTCTGAGTTCCTCTCTTGATTGTTGTTCTTAATTCATCTCAAGAGGTTAGTGGCTTATATCCCTTGTTTTGATTTGTAGATATTGCTATATATTCATTTGCCTCGATACCTTGGGTGGTTTGATTGTAATTTCTATGTTTCTTGAATTATTAATTCTGGAAATATTAATTTGATGTTATATTAGTCTCTTGAATTTCATTTGTACTTTGGGTGATTTGGTTTAACGTTACAATTGGTAAACTTATCGAATTTCTAAAGATTTTGGGTTATAAACTGTTTTTGATGGTTATTTAAAAATCTGAAAATTTCTTAAAAGCTAATCTTAGTTTGTTTAAACATCAAACGTACATTGGGTGTGTTGGGGGAATCTTGTGAACGGATTTTAGTATTGTTTGATTAATGCTTTTGAGATAAAATTATGTTTTAAGGTTAAACTAAAATCTGGAAATTTCAAAGTAATGGATCATAGGGTATTAGATGCTAAACAATACATGGGGTGATTTTGAGAAATTGTTTAAATGGATTAGCGTATAGTTTGGTTAACATTTTTGAAATTAAACTCGGTTTTGAACTTATTTCTAAGGGCTGGAAATTGTTTAGAAGATGGGTTCAAACTTGTTAAAAGAATGTTAGATTATCTTAGGATGCGAATTGACTTGAATTTAATAATATAAGGCATACAAGGCATTATATGTCATTAGGGATTCGATTGAACTATTTTAACTTCAAGTTGATACTTAAAGGATGTTGAATCTTATTGATTCTTTTTGAGGTGATATATTTAATTTTACTTGGGGTGCTACTTGCTAAGTGTTAGCAAGCTTAATTGTTTATGGCATTATTAAGTTACAGCGTGAGTTCTTATTTAAAATTGACTTTGGTTTCATTTTAGGTTTGATTAAAGACTTTGGTTTTAAACTTGTTTTATGGATGGGTCGGGTTGGACGTGGTCTCCGGACATGTTGTGTTTAGCTATACTGCAGTAAGGCTAACACACCACTTTGGGAACTGTAATTGTTTTGAAAGACTATTTAAGTAATTAAGTACTTTGGTTTCATTTTAAAAGATAAGAACTCACCTAAGCTTAACTTGCCTTATTTGTTAATAAGTTGTATGGATATTTGGTGATATTTTAATTACCTTGTTTGAATCTTTGGTTGTTGTGTTGTGAAATGCTAGTCCTATGTGGAGTCTAGTATTCTTAGAGTTAGGGATTGTTCGGATTTTGACTTATATATGTTTTAGACCCGTCGACTGCTCGTGCTTCGGAGTCTACGCAGGGTTAGCTGTTTGCCAAGATTCACGTGGACAAGCAAGCAGTGAGTTTATAGTGTTATTTACCGCTTTATTAAGTACCGCAAGTTATTTTAGTATATCAAATGTTTGTGAACTGTTTTAAGGATTATGGATCTGGATTGAAACGAGCTACTCGATAGGCTTGTATCGAGACTGTGTGCACCGGTAAGTTCTTTGGGATTGGCTGACCAATGTCTGACCTACTTTGGGAATCGATGAGGATTTGTTCCCATCTACTTTGGGTTAAATTCTTTGGGATTTCATTTGAATACTGTTTTCCATAATCAAGTATATATATTAGTATAAAAGGATTTGTTTTAAGGGTTCTAAACTTAATAAATGTAAATAGCATTATGAACTCATCTCAGTATATCTGACCCCGTTGTTTTCCAAACTTTCCAGGTTTTTGATTTTGAGAGCGTTGGTCATCTCCGATCTTTTGATTCCTCGGAGGTCTTTTATGTTAACAGACTAGTTTATTGTTTTACTTCTTAGACCGCAGTAGAACTAGTTGTCTCTATTATTGAACTTTGGTTTGTCGTAGTGGTACGACTTTTATATTATTATACTTTAGCATGTTACATTGGATTATTATTATATGAGGCATGTTTCATAGTTCGACTTGCTATCAATTAATTATACTAGAACTGCTATATAAGTTGTTAGACTTAGGCTGAAGTCTCGGTTGCCCCCGAGCATTGGTTTTCTTGCAGGTTTATATTGAATATAAGGTTTCCCACGAGGCTTGCTACGGGTTTCGGTACGACCATATCCATACCCTAGCGCCGGTCGCGATCCATGAAATTGGGGCGTGACAGATCTCGATTTGGTGCTAAAACGAATAAGAACAGTTTAAAATATGAAACTATCGATAATTAGCTAAAACTGAAATTTAGATTTGAAACTTACCGAATTTCAGCGACGAAGGGATTAGGAATTTTGACGTAGAAGATAGAGAATTGACGAATAATATGACGGCTAGGGTTTGCTACTGATGAAAGTAAAATTTAGGATTGTAAAACGGTTTTAAAAGACTAAAGTATTCAAGGAAAGAAGAAGAGAAAAGAATGCAGCAAGTTGTTGCTGCCAAATTGATATTAAGCAATTGAATGGACAATATAGCAATTGCATGGCATTGGCTTAATATTTGCATGAAATAACATTGGGTTTTGTATAATACATGGGCTTTTATGGATTTAAATAATTCACACAAAGCATGGCCTAATTTACAATTTGCATGGGTAACTAAATCAAGGTACGAGCCTAATTAATACAACAAACCGAATACGAATCAAACCACGATCGAATTAACGAACGATTCAATTAAACTTATCGAATGCTCAACTAAAAAGGCCAAAAAATATGAGATATTACAGGTGAATTGTTTGAATTTGTTTCATAACATTTGAAAACGTTTGGCTTAAATCGCTAAAAAGGGGAAACGTTTGGATTTGTTTCGTAACATTTTAAATGTTTGGCTTAAATCGCTAAAATGGGGAACCATTTGGATTTATTTCGTAACGTTTGTAAACGTTTGGCTTAAATCACTAAAAAGGTGAAACGTTTTGTTTTGCTTTGAAACATTTGTAAACGTTTGGCATAAACTGCTAAAAAGGTGAAACGCTTGGATTTTTTTCGTAATATTTGTAAACGTTTTGCTCAAATCTCTATAAATGTGAAATGTTTGGTTTTGTTTTGTAACGTTTGTAAACGTTTGGCTTAAATTGCAAAAAGGTGAAACGCTTGGATTTGTTTCGTAACGTTTGTAAACGTTTGGCCTAAATTTCTAAATAGGGGAAACGTTTGGATTTGTTACGTAACGTTTGTAAACGTTTGGCTTATATCGCTTAAAAGGTGAAACGTTTGGATTTGTTTCGTAACGTTTTAAATGTTTGCCTTAAATCGCTAAAAAGGTAAAACATTTGTTTTTTTTTTCGCAACGTTTTAAATGTTTTGTTTTGTTTCGTAATGTTTGTAAACGCTTGGCTTTAATCGCTAAAAAGGTGAAACGTTTGGATTTGTTTCGTAACGTTTGTAACCGTTCGGCTTAAATCTCTAAAATGGGGAAACGTTTGTATTTGTTTCGTAACTTTTTAGACATTTGGTTTTGTTTCGTATTGTTTAAAATGTGTGGCTTACATCGCTAAAAATGAGAAACGTTTGGTTTTGTTTCGTAATGGTTGGAAACGTTTGGCTTAAATCGCTAAAACAGTGAAACGATTGGATTTGTTTCGTAACGTTTGTAAACATTTGACTTAAATCGCTAAAAAGGTAAAACGTTTGGACTTGTTTTGTATCGTTTGTAAACGTTTGGCTTAAATTGCAAAAAAGGGAAAACGTTTGGATTTGTTTCGTAACCTTTGTAAACGTTTGGCTTAAATTGCTAAAAAGGTGAAACGCTTGGATTTTTTTCGTAACGTTTGTAAACGTTCGCCTTAAATTGATAAAAAGGGGAAACGTTTGGATTTGTTTCATAACGTTTGTAAACATTTGGCTTCAATTGCTAAAAATTGAAACCGTTTGGATTTGTTTCGTAGAGTTTATAAACGTTTGGCTTAAATCGCTAAAAAGATTAAACGCTTGGTTTGTTTCGTAACGTTTTTAAACTTTTGGTTTAAATTACTAAAAATGTGAAACGTATGGATTAATTTCATAATGTTTGTAAACGTTTGGCTTCAATCGCGAAAAAGGTGAGACGTTTGGATTTGTTTCGTAACGATTGTAAACGTTTGACTTAAATTGCTAAAGAGGTGAAACGTTTGGATTTGTTTCGTAACGTTTTAAACGTTTAGCTGAAATCGCTAATATGGTAAAACGTTTGAATTTATTTCGTAACGTTTGTAAACGTTTGGCTAAAATCGCTAATAAGGGGAAACGTTTGGTTTTTTTCGTAACGTATGTAAATGTTCCGCTTCAATCGCTAAAAAGGCGAAACGTTTGGATTTCTTTCGTAATGTTTGTAAACGTTTGGCTAAAATTGCTAAAAAGATGAAACGCTTGGATTTATTTCGTAACATGTGTAAGCGTTTGACTTAAATCGCTAAAAAGGTGAAATGTTTGGATTTGTTTCGTAACGTTTTACGTGTTTAGCTGAAATCGCTAATATGCTAAAACGTTTGGATTTATTTCGTAAGGTTTGTAAACGTTTGGCTAAAATCGCTAAAAAGGTGAAACGTTTGGTTTTGTTTCGTAACGCTTGTAAATGTTCCGCTTGAATCGCTAAAAAGGCGAAACATTTGGATTTCTTTCGTAATGTTTGTAAACGTTTGGCTAAAATTGCTAAAAAGATGAAACGCTTGGATTTATTTTGTAACGTATGTAAATGTTCCGCTTCAATCGCTAAAAAGGCGAAACGTTTGGATTTCTTTCGTAATGTTTGTAAACGTTTGGCTAAAATTGCTAAAAAGATGAAACGCTTGGATTTATTTCGTAACGTGTGTAAACGTTTGACTTAAGTCGCTAAAAAGGTGAAAAGTTTGGATTTGTTTCGTAACGTTTTACGTGTTTAGCTAAAATCGCTAATATGCTAAAACGTTTGGATTTATTTCGTAAGGTTTGTAAACGTTTGGCTAAAATCGCTAAAAAGGTGAAACGTTTGGTTTTGTTTCGTAACGCTTGTAAATGTTCCGCTTGAATCGCTAAAAAGGCCAAACGTTTGGATTTCTTTCGTAATGTTTGTAAACGTTTGGCTAAAATTGCTAAAAAGATGAAACGCTTGGATTTGTTTTGTAACGTTTGTACACGTTTGGCTTAAATTGCTAAAAAGGTGAAACATTTGGATTTGTTTCGTAGCGTTTGTAAACGTTCGTCTTAAATCACGAAAAAGGTGAAACGTTTGGTTTTGTTTCGTACCCTTTGTTAATGTTCGGCTTTAATTTCTAAAAAGGTGAAAGGTTTGGATTTGTTTCGTAACGTTTGTAAACGTTTGGCTTAAATCGATAAAAAGGTTAAACGTTTGGTTTTGTTTCGTAACAATGTTCCGCTTGAATTGCTAAAAAGGCGAAACATTTGGATTTGTTTCATAACGTTTGGCTAAAATTTCAAAAAAGATGAAACGTTTGGTTTTGTTTCGTAACGTTTGTAAACATTTGGCTTAAATTGCTAAAAAGGTGAAACGTTTGGATTTGTTTCACAACGTTTGTTACCGTTCGGCTTAAATCGCAAAAAAGGTGAAACGTTTGGTTTTGTTTCGTAACCTTAGTAAACGTTCGGCTTTAATCTCTAAAAAGTTGAAAGGTTTGGATTTGTTTCGTAACGTTTGTAAACGTTTGGCTTAAATCTCTAAAAAGGGGAAACGTTTGGTTTTGTTTCGTAACCATAATAAATGATCAGCTTACATAGCTAAAAAGGTGAAACGGTTGGATTTGTTTCGTAATGTTTTAAACGTTTGGATTTATTTCAACCCTTTTTTATTTGTTTCGTAACGTTTGTAAACGTTTGGCTTCAATCACTAAAAGGTGAAACGTTTGGATTTGTTTCGTAACGTTTGTAAACGTTTGGCTTAAATCACTAAAAATGTGAAACGTTTAGATTTGTTTCGTAACGTTTACAAACGTTTGGTTTTGTTTCGTAACGTTTATAAACTTTTGGCTTAAATCGCTAAAATGGGGAAACGTTTGGTTTTGTTTTTTAGCGTTTGTAAACGTTTGGCTTAAATCGCTAAAAAGGTGAAACGTTTGGTTTTGTTTCGTAACGTTAGTAAAGGATTGGCTTAAATCTCTAAAAAGGTGAAACATTTGGTTTTGTTTCGTAATGTTCGTAAACGTTTGGCTTAAATCGCAAAAAAGGTGAAACGTTTGGATTTGTTTCGTAACGTTTGTAAACGTTTGGCTTAAATCTCTAAAAAGGTGAAAGGTTTGGATTTGTTTCGTAACGTTTCTGAACATTTGGCTTGAATCGCTAAAAGGGGAAACGTTTGGTTTTGTTACGTAAACATAATAAACGTTCGGCTTAAATAGCTAAAAAGGTGAAAAGGTTGGATTTGTTTCGTAATGTTTTAAACGTTTGGATTTATTTCAAACCTTTTTTTATTTGTTTCGTAGCGTTTGTAAACGTTTGACTTCAATCACTAAAAAGGTGAAACGTTTGAATTTGTTTCGTAACGTTTGTAAACGTTTGGCTTAAATCACTAAAAATGTGAAACGTTTAGATTTGTTTCGTAACGTTTACAAACGTTTGGTTTTGTTTCGTAACGTTTATAAACGTTTGGCTTAAATCGCTAAAATGGGGAAATGTTTGGTTTTGTTTTTTGGCGTTTGTAAACGTTTTGCTTAAATCGCTAAAAAGGCGAAACGTTTGGATTATTTTCGTAATGTTTGTAAACGTTTGGATAAAATTGCTAAACAGATGAAACGCTTGGATTTGTTTCATAACGTTCGCAAACGTTTGGCTTAAATTGCTAAAAAGGTGAAATGTTTGGATTTGTTTCGTAACGTTTGTAAACGTTTGGCTTAAATCGCGAAAAAGGCGAAACGTTTGTTTTTTTTTCGTAACCTTTGTATACGTTCGGCTTTAATCTCTAAAAAGGTGAAAGGTTTGGATTTGTTTCGTAACGTTTGTAAATGTTTGGCTTAAATCGCTAAAAAGGTGAAACGTTTGGTTTTGTTTGGTAAACATTATAAACGTTCGACTTAAATAGCTAAAAAGGTGAAACGTTTGAATTTGGTTCGTAACCTTTGTAAACATTCGGCTTTAATCTCCAAAAAAGTGAAAGGTTTGGATTTGTTTCGTAACGTTTCTGAACATTTGGCTTGAATCGCTAAAAGGGGAAACGTTTGGTTTTGTTACGTAAACATAATAAACGTTCGGCTTAAATAGCTAAAAACGTGAAAAGGTTGGATTTGTTTCGTAATGTTTTAAACGTTTGGATTTATTTCAAACCTTTTTTTATTTGTTTCGTAGCGTTTGTAAACGTTTGACTTCAATCACTAAAAAGGTGAAACGTTTGGATTTGTTTCGTAACGTTTGTAAACGTTTGGCTTAAATCACTAAAAATGTGAAACGTTTAGATTTGTTTCGTAACGTTTACAAACGTTTAGTTTTGTTTCGTAACGTTTATAAACGTTTGGCTTAAATCGCTAAAATGGGGAAATGTTTGGTTTTGTTTTTATGCGTTTGTAAACGTTTTGCTTAAATCGCTAAAAAGGCGAAACGTTTGGATTATTTTCGTAATGTTTGTAAACGTTTGGATAAAATTGCTAAACAGATGAAACGCTTGGATTTGTTTCATAACGTTCGCAAACGTTTGGCTTAAATTGCTAAAAAGGTGAAATGTTTGGATTTGTTTCGTAACGTTTGTAAACGTTTGGCTTAAATCGCGAAAAAGCCGAAACGTTTGTTTTTTTTTCGTAACCTTTGTATACGTTCGGCTTTAATCTCTAAAAAGGTGAAAGGTTTGGATTTGTTTCGTAACGTTTGTAAATGTTTGGCTTAAATCGCTAAAAAGGTGAAACGTTTGGTTTTGTTTGGTTAACATTATAAACGTTCGACTTAAATAGCTAAAAAGGTGAAACGTTTGAATTTGGTTCGTAACCTTTGTAAACATTCGGCTTTAATCTCCAAAAAAGTGAAAGGTTTGGATTTGTTTCGTAACGTTTCTTAACGTTTGGCTTAAATCGCTAAAAAGGTAAAACGTTTGGTTTTGTCACGTAAACGTAATAAACGTTTGGCTTAAATCGCTAAAAAGGTGAAACGTTTGGTTTTGTTTCGTAACGTTAGTAAAGGATTGGCTTAAATCTCTAAAAAGGTGAAACATTTGGTTTTGTTTCGTAACGTTTGTAAACGTTTGGCTTAAATCACTAAAAATGTGAAACGTTTAGATTTGTTTCGTAACGTTTACAAACGTTTGGTTTTGTTTCGTAACGTTTATAAACGTTTGGCTTAAATCGCTAAAATGGGGAAATGTTTGGTTTTGTTTTTATGCGTTTGTAAACGTTTTGCTTAAATCGCTAAAAAGGCGAAACGTTTGGATTATTTTCGTAATGTTTGTAAACGTTTGGATAAAATTGCTAAACAGATGAAACGCTTGGATTTGTTTCATAACGTTCGCAAACGTTTGGCTTAAATTGCTAAAAAGGTGAAATGTTTGGATTTGTTTCGTAACGTTTGTAAACGTTTGGCTTAAATCGCGAAAAAGGCGAAACGTTTGTTTTTTTTTCGTAACCTTTGTATACGTTCGGCTTTAATCTCTAAAAAGGTGAAAGGTTTGGATTTGTTTCGTAACGTTTGTAAATGTTTGGCTTAAATCGCTAAAAAGGTGAAACGTTTGGTTTTGTTTGGTTAACATTATAAACGTTCGACTTAAATAGCTAAAAAGGTGAAACGTTTGAATTTGGTTCGTAACCTTTGTAAACATTCGGCTTTAATCTCCAAAAAAGTGAAAGGTTTGGATTTGTTTCGTAACGTTTCTGAACGTTTGGCTTAAATCGCTAAAAAGGTAAAACGTTTGGTTTTGTCACGTAAACGTAATAAACGTTTGGCTTAAATCGCTAAAAAGGTGAAACGTTTGGTTTTGTTTCGTAACGTTAGTAAAGGATTGGCTTAAATCTCTAAAAAGGTGAAACATTTGGTTTTGTTTCGTAATGTTCGTAAACGTTTGGCTTAAATCGCAAAAAAGGTGAAACGTTTGGATTTGTTTCGTAACGTTTGTAAACGTTTGGCTTAAATCTCTAAAAAGGTGAAAGGTTTGGATTTGTTTCGTAACGTTTCTGAACATTTGGCTTGAATTGCTAAAAGGGGAAACGTTTGGTTTTGTTACGTAAACATAATAAACGTTCGGCTTAAATAGCTAAAAAGGTGAAAAGGTTGGATTTGTTTCGTAATGTTTTAAACGTTTGGATTTATTTCAAACCTTTTTTTATTTGTTTCGTAGCGTTTGTAAACGTTTGACTTCAATCACTAAAAAGGTGAAACGTTTGGATTTGTTTCGTAACGTTTGTAAACGTTTGGCTTAAATCACTAAAAATGTGAAACGTTTAGATTTGTTTCGTAACGTTTACAAACGTTTGGTTTTGTTTCGTAACGTTTATAAACGTTTGGCTTAAATCGCTAAAATGGGGAAATGTTTGGTTTTGTTTTTTGGCGTTTGTAAACGTTTTGCTTAAATCGCTAAAAAGGCGAAAGGTTTGGATTTTTTCGTAATGTTTGTAAACGTTTGGATAAAATTGCTAAACAGATTAAACGCTTGGATTTGTTTCATAACGTTCGTAAACGTTTGGCTTAAATTGCTAAAAAGGTGAAATGTTTGGATTTGTTTCGTAACGTTTGTAAACGTTTGGCTTAAATCGGGAAAAAGGCGAAACGTTTGTTTTTTTCGTAACCTTTGTATACGTTCGGCTTTAATCTCTAAAAAGGTGAAAGGTTTGGATTTGTTTCGTAACATTTGTAAACATTTGGCTTAAATCGCTAAAAAGGTGAAATGTTTGGTTTTGTTTGGTAAACATTATAAACGTTCGACTTAAATAGCTAAAAAGGTGAAACGTTTGAATTTGGTTCGTAACCTTTGTAAACATTCGGCTTTAATCTCCAAAAAAGTGAAAGGTTTGGATTTGTTTCGTAACGTTTCTGAACGTTTGGCTTAAATCGCTAAAAAGGTAAAACGTTTGGTTTTGTCACGTAAACGTAATAAACGTTTGGCTTAAATCGCTAAAAAGGGGAAACGTTTGGTTTTGTTTCGTAACGTTAGTAAAGGATTAGCTTAAATCTCTAAAAAGGTGAAACATTTGGTTTTGTTTCGTAATGTTCGTAAACGTTTGACTTAAATCGCAAAAAAGGTGAAACGTTTGGATTTGTTTCGTAACGTTTGTAAACGTTTGGCTTAAATCTCTAAAAAGGTGAAAGGTTTGGATTTGTTTCGTAACGTTTCTGAACGTTTGGCTTGAATCGCTAAAAGGGGAAACGTTTGGTTTTGTTACGTAAACATAATAAACGTTCGGCTTAAATAGCTAAAAAGGTGAAAAGGTTGGATTTGTTTCGTAATGTTTTAAACGTTTGGATTTATTTCAAACCTTTTTTTATTTGTTTCGTAGCGTTTGTAAACGTTTGACTTCAATCACTAAAAAGGTGAAACGTTTGGATTTGTTTCGTAACGTTTGTAAACGTTTGGCTTAAATCACTAAAAATGTGAAACGTTTAGATTTGTTTCGTAACGTTTACAAACGTTTGGTTTTGTTTTGTAACGTTTATAAACGTTTGGCTTAAATCGCTAAAATGGGGAAATGTTTGGTTTTGTTTTTTGGCGTTTGTAAACGTTTCGCTTAAATCGCTAAAAAGGCGAAACGTTTGGATTTTTTTCGTAATGTTTGTAAACGTTTGGATAAAATTGCTAAACAGATGAAACACTTGGATTTGTTTCATAACGTTCGTAAACGTTTGGCTTAAATTGCTAAAAAGGTGAAATGTTTGGATTTGTTTCGTAACGTTTGTAAACGTTTGGCTTAAATCGCGAAAAAGGCGAAACGTTTTTTTTTTTTTTCGTAACCTTTGTATACGTTCGGCTTTAATCTCTAAAAAGTTGAAAGGTTTGGATTTGTTTCGTATCGTTTGTAAACGTTTGGCTTAAATCGCTAAAAAGGTGAAACGTTTGGTTTTCTTTGGTAAACATTATAAACGTTCGACTTAAATAGCTAAAAAGGTGAAACGTTTGAATTTGGTTCGTAACCTTTGTAAACATTCGGCTTTAATCTCCAAAATAGTGAAAGGTTTGGATTTGTTTCGTAACGTTTCTGAACGTTTGGCTGAAATCGCTAAAAAGGTGAAACGTTTGGTTTTGTCACGTAAACGTAATAAACGTTTGGCTTAAGCTAAAAAGGTGAAACGTTTGATTTTGTTTTGTAACGTTAGTAAAGGATTGGCTTAAATCTCTAAAAAGGTGAAACATTTGGTTTTGTTTCGTAATGTTCGTAAACGTTTGGCTTAAATCGCAAAAAAGGGGAAACGTTTGGATTTGTTTCGTAACGTTTGTAAACGTTTGGCTTAAATCTCTAAAAAGGTGAAAGGTTTGGATTTGTTTCGTAATGTTTCTGAACGTTTGGCTTGAATCGCTAAAAGGGGAAACGTTTGGTTTTATTACGTAAACATAATAAACGTTCGGCTTAAATAGCTAAAAAGGTGAAAAGGTTGGATTTGTTTCGTAATGTTTAAAACGTTTGGATTTATTTCAAACCTTTTTTTATTTGTTTCGTAGCGTTTGTAAACGTTTGACTTCAATCACTAAAAAGGTGAAACGTTTGGATTTGTTTCGTAACGGTTGTAAACGTTTGGCTTAAATCACTAAAAATGTGAAACATTTAGATTTGTTTCGTAACGTTTACAAACGTATGGTTTTGTTTCGTAGCGTTTATTAAAGTTTGGCTTAAATAGCAAAAATGGGGAAACGTTTGGTTTTGTTTTTTAGCGTTTGTAAACGTTTGGCTTAAATCGCTAAAAAGGCAAAACGTTTGGATTTGTTTCGTAATGTTTGTAAACGTTTGGCTAATATTGCTAAAAGATGAAACACTTTGATTTGTTTCGTAACGTTTGTAAACGTTCGGCTTAAATTGCTAAAAAGGTAAAACGTTTGGATTTGTTTCGTAACGTTTTTAAACGTTCGGCTTATATCGTGAAAAAGGTGAAACGTTTGGTTTTGTTTCGTAACCTTTGTATACGTTAGGCTTTAATCTCTAAAACGGTGAAAGGTTTGGATTTGTTTCGTAACGTTTGTAAACGTTTCGCTTAAATCGCTTAAAATGTGAAACCTTTGGTTTTTTTTCGTAAACATTATAAACGTTCGGCTTAAATAGCTAAAAAGGTGAAAAGGTTGGATTTGTTTCGTAATGTTTTAAACGTTTGGATTTATTTCAAACCTTTTTTTATTTGTTTCGTAGCGTTTGTAAATGTTTGACTTCAATCACTAAAAAGGTGAAACGTTTGGATTTGTTTCGTAACGTTTGTAAACGTTTGGCTTAAATCACTAAAAATGTGAAACGTTTAGATTTGTTTCGTAACGTGTACAAACGTTTGGTTTTGTTTTGTAACGTTTATAAACGTTTGGCTTAAATCGCTTAAATGGGGAAATCTTTGGTTTTGTTTTTTGGCGTTTGTAAACGTTTCGCTTAAATCGCTAAAAAGGCGAAACGTTTGGATTTTTTTCGTAATGTTTGTAAACGTTTGGATAAAATTGCTAAACAGATGAAACGCTTGGATTTGTTTCATAACGTTCGCAAACGTTTGGCTTCAATTGCTAAAAAGGTGAAATGTTTGGATTTGTTTCGTAACGTTTGTAAACGTTTGGCTTAAATCGCGAAAAAGGCGAAACGTTTGTTTTTTTTCGTAACCTTTGTATACGTTCGGCTTTAATCTCTAAAAAGGTGAAAGGTTTGGATTTGTTTCGTAACGTTTGTAAACGTTTGGCTTAAATCGCTAAAAAGGTAAAACGTTTGGTTTTGTTTGGTAAACATTATAAACGTTCGACTTAAATAGCTAAAAAGGTGAAACGTTTGAATTTGGTTCATAACCTTTGTAAACATTCGGCTTTAATCTCCAAAAAAGTGAAAGGTTTGGATTTGTTTCGTAACGTTTCTGAACGTTTGGCTTAAATCGCTAAAAAGGTAAAACGTTTGGTTTTGTCACGTAAACGTAATAAACGTTTGGCTTAATTCGCTAAAAAGGTGAAACGTTTGGTTTTGTTTCGTAATGTTAGTAAAGGATTGGCTTAAATCTCTAAAAAGGTGAAACATTTGGTTTTGTTTCGTAATGTTCGTAAACGTTTGGCTTAAATCGCAAAAAAGGTGAAACGTTTGGATTTGTTTCGTAACGTTTGTAAACGTTTGGCTTAAATCTCTAAAAAGGTGAAAGGTTTGGATTTGTTTCGTAACGTTTCTGAACATTTGGCTTGAATTGCTAAAAGGGGAAACGTTTGGTTTTGTTACGTAAACATAATAAACGTTCGGCTTAAATAGCTAAAAAGGTGAAAAGGTTGGATTTGTTTCGTAATGTTTTAAACGTTTGGATTTATTTCAAACGTTTTTTTATTTGTTTCGTAGCGTTTGTAAACGTTTGACTTCAATCACTAAAAAGGTGAAACGTTTGGATTTGTTTCGTAACGTTTGTAAACGTTTGGCTTAAATCACTAAAAATGTGAAACGTTTAGATTTGTTTCGTAACGTTTACAAACGTTTGGTTTTGTTTCGTAACGTTTATAAATGTTTGGCTTAAATCGCTAAAATGGGGAAATGTTTGGTTTTGTTTTTTGGCGTTTGTAAACGTTTTGCTTAAATCGCTAAAAAGGCGAAAGGTTTGGATTTTTTTCGTAATGTTTGTAAACGTTTGGATAAAATTGCTAAACAGATTAAACGCTTGGATTTGTTTCATAACGTTCGTAAACGTTTGGCTTAAATTGCTAAAAAGGTGAAATGTTTGGATTTGTTTCGTAACGTTTGTAAACGTTTGGCTTAAATCGGGAAAAAGGCGAAACGTTTGTTTTTTTCGTAACCTTTGTATACGTTCGGCTTTAATCTCTAAAAAGGTGAAAGGTTTGGATTTGTTTCGTAACATTTGTAAACATTTGGCTTAAATCGCTAAAAAGGTGAAACGTTTGGTTTTGTTTGGTAAACATTATAAACGTTCGACTTAAATAGCTAAAAAGGTGAAACGTTTGAATTTGGTTCGTAACCTTTGTAAACATTCGGCTTTAATCTCCAAAAAAGTGAAAGGTTTGGATTTGTTTCGTAACGTTTCTGAACCTTTGGCTTAAATCGCTAAAAAGGTAAAACGTTTGGTTTTGTCACGTAAACGTAATAAACGTTTGGCTTAAATCGCTAAAAAGGTGAAACGTTTGGTTTTGTTTCGTAACGTTAGTAAAGGATTAGCTTAAATCTCTAAAAAGGTGAAACATTTGGTTTTGTTTCGTAATGTTCGTAAACGTTTGACTTAAATCGCAAAAAAGGTGAAACGTTTGGATTTGTTTCGTAACGTTTGTAAACGTTTGGCTTAAATCTCTAAAAAGGTGAAAGGTTTGGATTTGTTTCGTAACGTTTCTGAACGTTTGGCTTGAATCGCTAAAAGGGGAAACGTTTGGTTTTGTTACGTAAACATAATAAACGTTCGGCTTAAATAGCTAAAAAGGTGAAAAGGTTGGATTTGTTTCGTAATGTTTTAAACGTTTGGATTTATTTCAAACCTTTTTTTATTTGTTTCGTAGCGTTTGTAAACGTTTGACTTCAATCACTAAAAAGGTGAAACGTTTGGATTTGTTTCGTAACGTTTGTAAACGTTTGGCTTAAATCACTAAAAATGTGAAACGTTTAGATTTGTTTCGTAACGTTTACAAACGTTTGGTTTTGTTTTGTAACGTTTATAAACGTTTGGCTTAAATCGCTAAAATGGGGAAATGTTTGGTTTTGTTTTTTGGCGTTTGTAAACGTTTCGCTTAAATCGCTAAAAAGGCGAAACGTTTGGATTTTTTTCGTAATGTTTGTAAACGTTTGGATAAAATTGCTAAACAGATGAAACGCTTGGATTTGTTTCATAACGTTCGTAAACGTTTGGCTTAAATTGCTAAAAAGGTGAAATGTTTGGATTTGTTTCGTAACGTTTGTAAACGTTTGGCTTAAATCGCGAAAAAGGCGAAACGTTTGTTTTTTCGTAACCTTTGTATACGTTCGGCTTTAATCTCTAAAAAGGTGAAAGGTTTGGATTTGTTTCGTAACGTTTGTAAACATTTGGCTTAAATCGCTAAAAAGGTGAAACGTTTGGTTTTGTTTGGTAAACATTATAAACGTTCGACTTAAATAGCTAAAAAGGTGAAACGTTTGAATTTGGTTCGTAACCTTTGTAAACATTCGGCTTTAATCTCCAAAAAAGTGAAAGGTTTGGATTTGTTTCGTAACGTTTCTTAATGTTTGGCTTAAATCGCTAAAAAGGTAAAACGTTTGGTTTTGTCACGTAAACGTAATAAACGTTTGGCTTAAATCGCTAAAAAGGTGAAACGTTTGGTTTTGTTTCGTAGCGTTAGTAAAGGATTGGCTTAAATCTCTAAAAAGGTGAAACATTTGGTTTTGTTTCGTAATGTTCGTAAACGTTTGGCTTAAATCGCAAAAAAGGTGAAACGTTTGGATTTGTTTCGTAACGTTTGTAAACGTTTGGCTTAAATCTCTAAAAAGGTGAAAGGTTTGGATTTGTTTCGTAACGTTTCTGAACGTTTGGCTTGAATCGCTAAAAGGGGAAACGTTTGGTTTTGTTACGTAAACATAATAAACGTTCGGCTTAAATAGCTAAAAAGGTGAAAAGGTTGGATTTGTTTCGTAATGTTTTAAACGTTTGGATTTATTTCAAACCTTTTTTTATTTGTTTCGTAGCGTTTGTAAACGTTTGACTTCAATCACTAAAAAGGTGAAACGTTTGGATTTGTTTCGTAACGTTTGTAAACGTTTGGCTTAAATCACTAAAAATGGGAAACGTTTAGATTTGTTTCGTAACGTTTACAAATGTTTGGTTTTGTTTCGTAACGTTTATAAACGTTTGGCTTAAATCGCTAAAATGGGGAAATGTTTGGTTTTGTTTTTTGGCGTTTGTAAACGTTTCGCTTAAATCGCTAAAAAGGCGAAATGTTTGGATTTTTATCGTAATGTTTGTAAACGTTTGGATAAAATTGCTAAACAGATGAAATGCTTGGATTTATTTCATAACGTTCGTAAACGTTTGGCTTAAATTGCTAAAAAGGTGAAATGTTTGGATTTGTTTCGTAACGTTTGTAAACGTTTGGCTTAAATCGCGAAAAAGGCGAAACGTTTGTTTTTTTTTTCGTAACCTTTGTATACGTTCGGCTTTAATCTCTAAAAAGGTGAAAGGTTTGGATTTGTTTCGTATCGTTTGTAAACGTTTGGCTTAAATCGCTAAAAAGGTGAAACGTTTGGTTTTCTTTGGTAAACATTATAAACGTTCGACTTAAATAGCTAAAAAGGTGAAACGTTTGAATTTGGTTCGTAACCTTTGTAAACATTCGGCTTTAATCTCCAAAATAGTGAAAGGTTTGGATTTGTTTCGTAACGTTTCTGAACGTTTGGCTTAAATCGCTAAAAAGGTGAAACGTTTGGTTTTGTCACGTAAACGTAATAAACGTTTGGCTTAAATCGCTAAAAAGGTGAAACGTTTGGTTTTGTTTCGTAATGTTAGTAAAGGATTGGCTTAAATCTCTAAAAAGGTGAAACATTTGGTTTTGTTTCGTAATGTTCGTAAACGTTTGGTTTAAATCGCAAAAAAGGGGAAACGTTTGGATTTGTTTCGTAACGTTTGTAAACGTTTGGCTTAAATCTCTAAAAAGGTGAAAGGTTTGGATTTGTTTCGTAATGTTTCTGAACGTTTGGCTTGAATCGCTAAAAGGGGAAACGTTTGGTTTTATTACGTAAACATAATAAACGTTCGGCTTAAATAGCTAAAAAGGTGAAAAGGTTGGATTTGTTTCGTAATGTTTAAAACGTTTGGATTTATTTCAAACCTTTTTTTATTTGTTTCGTAGCGTTTGTAAACGTTTGACTTCAATCACTAAAAAGGTGAAACGTTTGGATTTGTTTCGTAACGGTTGTAAACGTTTGGCTTAAATCACTAAAAATGTGAAACATTTAGATTTGTTTCGTAACGTTTACAAACGTATGGTTTTGTTTCGTAGCGTTTATTAAAGTTTGGCTTAAATCGCACAAATGGGGAAACGTTTGGTTTTGTTTTTTAGCGTTTGTAAACGTTTGGCTTAAATCGCTAAAAAGGCGAAACGTTTGGATTTGTTTCGTAATGTTTGTAAACGTTTGGCTAATATTGCTAAAAGATGAAACACTTTGATTTGTTTCGTAACGTTTGTAAACGTTCGGCTTAAATTGCTAAAAAGGTAAAACGTTTGGATTTTTTTCGTAACGTTTTTAAACGTTCGGCTTAAATCGTGAAAAAGGTGAAACGTTTGGTTTTGTTTCGTAACCTTTGTATACGTTCGGCTTTAATCTCTAAAACGGTGAAAGGTTTGGATTTGTTTCGTAACGTTTGTAAACGTTTCGCTTAAATCGCTAAAAATGTGAAACGTTTGGTTTTTTTTCGTAAACATTATAAACGTTCGGCTTAAATAGCTAAAAAGGTGAAAAGGTTGGATTTGTTTCGTAATGTTTTAAACGTGTGGATTTATTTCAAACCTTTTTTTATTTGTTTCGTAGCGTTTGTAAACGTTTGACTTCAATCACTAAAAAGGTGAAACGTTTGGATTTGTTTCGTAACGTTTTTAAACGTTTGGCTTAAATCTCTAAAAAGGTGAAAGGTTTGGATTTGTTTCGTAACGTTTCTGAACGTTTGGCTTGAATCGCTAAAAGGGGAAACGTTTGGTTTTGTTACGTAAACATAATAAACGTTCGGCTTAAATAGCTAAAAAGATGAAAAGGTTGGATTTGTTTCGTAGTGTTTTAAACGTTTGGATTTATTTCAAAACTTTTTTTATTTGTTTCGTAGCGTTTGTAAACGTTTGACTTCAATCACTAAAAAGGTGAAACGTTTGGATTTGTTTCGTAACGTATGTAAACGTTTGGCTTAAATCACTAAAAATGTGAAACGTTTAGATTTGTTTCGTAACGTTTACAAACGTTTCGTTTTGTTTCGTAACGTTTATAAACGTTTGGCTTAAATCGCTAAAATGGGGAAATGTTTGGCTTTGTTTTTTGGCGTTTGTAAACGTTTCGCTTAAATCGCTAAAAAGGCGAAACGTTTGGATTTTTTTCGTAATGTTTGTAAACGTTTGGATAAAATTGCTAAACAGATGAAACGCTTGGATTTGTTTCATAACGTTCGTAAACGTTTGGCTTAAATTGCTAAAAGGGTGAAATGTTTGGATTTGTTTCGTAACGTTTGCAAACGTTTGGCTTAAATCGCGAAAAAGGCGAAACGTTTATTTTTTTTTCCGTAACATTTGTATACGTTCGGCTTTAATCTCAAAAAAGGTGAAAGGTTTGGATTTGTTTCGTAACAATTGTAAACGTTTGGCTTAAATCGCTAAAAAGGAGAAACGTTTGGTTTTGTTTGGTAAACATTATAAACGTTCGACTTAAATAGCTAAAAAGGTGAAACGTTTGAATTTGGTTCGTAACCTTTGTAAACATTCGGCTTTAATCTCCAAAATAGTGAAAGGTTTGGATTTGTTTCGTAACGTTTCTGAACGTTTGGCTTAAATCGCTAAAAAGGTGAAACGTTTGGTTTTGTCACGTAAACGTAATAAACGTTTGGCTTAAATCGCTAAAAAGGTGAAACGTTTGGTTTTATTTCGTAATGTTAGTAAAGGATTGGCTTAAATCTCTAAAAAGGTGAAACATTTGGTTTTGTTTCGTAATGTTCGTAAACGTTTGGCTTAAATCTCAAAAAAGGTGAAACGTTTGGATTTGTTTCGTAACGTTTGTAAACGTTTGGCTTAAATCTCTAAAAAGGTGAAAGGTTTGGATTTGTTTCGTAACGTTTCTGAACGTTTGGCTTGAATCGCTAAAAGGGGAAACGTTTGGTTTTGTTACGTAAACATAATAAACGTTCGGCTTAAATAGCTAAAAAGATGAAAAGGTTGGATTTGTTTCGTAGTGTTTTAAACGTTTGGATTTATTTCAAACCTTTTTTTATTTGTTTCGTAGCGTTTGTAAACGTTTGACTTCAATCACTAAAAAGGTGAAACGATTGGATTTGTTTCGTAACGTTTGTAAACGTTTGGCTTAAATCACTAAAAATGTGAAACGTTTAGATTTGTTTCGTAACGTTTACAAACGTTTGGTTTTGTTTTGTAACGTTTATAAACGTTTGGCTTAAATCGCTAAAATGGGGAAATGTTTGGTTTTGTTTTTTGGCGTTTGTAAACGTTTCGCTTAAATCGCTAAAAAGGCGAAACGTTTGGATTTTTTTCGTAATGTTTGTAAACGTTTGGATAAAATTGCTAAACAGATGAAACGCTTGGATTTGTTTCATAACGTTCGCAAACGTTTGGCTTCAATTGCTAAAAAGGTGAAATGTTTGGATTTGTTTCGTAACGTTTGTAAACGTTTGGCTTAAATCGCGAAAAAGGCGAAACGTTTGTTTTTTTTCGTAACCTTTGTATACGTTCGGCTTTAATCTCTAAAAAGGTGAAAGGTTTGGATTTGTTTCGTAACGTTTGTAAACGTTTGGCTTAAATCGCTAAAAAGGTAAAACGTTTGGTTTTGTTTGGTAAACATTATAAACGTTCGACTTAAATAGCTAAAAAGGTGAAACGTTTGAATTTGGTTCGTAACCTTTGTAAACATTCGGCTTTAATCTCCAAAAAAGTGAAAGGTTTGGATTTGTTTCGTAACGTTTCTGAACGTTTGGCTTAAATCGCTAAAAAGGTAAAACGTTTGGTTTTGTCACGTAAACGTAATAAACGTTTGGCTTAATTCGCTAAAAAGGTGAAACGTTTGGTTTTGTTTCGTAATGTTAGTAAAGGATTGGCTTAAATCTCTAAAAAGGTGAAACATTTGGTTTTGTTTCGTAATGTTCGTAAACGTTTGGCTTAAATCGCAAAAAAGGTGAAACGTTTGGATTTGTTTCGTAACGTTTGTAAACGTTTGGCTTAAATCTCTAAAAAGGTGAAAGGTTTGGATTTGTTTCGTAACGTTTCTGAACGTTTGGCTTGAATCGCTAAAAGGGGAAACGTTTGGTTTTGTTACGTAAACATAATAAACGTTCGGCTTAAATAGCTAAAAAGATGAAAAGGTTGGATTTGTTTCGTAGTGTTTTAAACGTTTGGATTTATTTCAAACCTTTTTTTATTTGTTTCGTAGCGTTTGTAAACGTTTGACTTCAATCACTAAAAAGGTGAAACGATTGGATTTGTTTCGTAACGTTTGTAAACGTTTGGCTTAAATCACTAAAAATGTGAAACGTTTAGATTTGTTTCGTAACGTTCACAAACGTTTGGTTTTGTTTTGTAACGTTTATAAACGTTTGGCTTAAATCGCTAAAATGGGGAAATGTTTGGTTTTGTTTTTTGGCGTTTGTAAACGTTTCGCTTAAATCGCTAAAAAGGCGAAACGTTTGGATTTTTTTCGTAATGTTTGTAAACGTTTGGATAAAATTGCTAAACAGATGAAACGCTTGGATTTGTTTCATAACGTTCGTAAACGTTTGGCTTAAATTGCTAAAAAGGTGAAATGTTTGGATTTGTTTCGTAACGTTTGTAAACGTTTGGCTTAAATCGCGAAAAAGGCGAAACGTTTGTTTTTTCGTAACCTTTGTATACGTTCGGCTTTAATCTCTAAAAAGGTGAAAGGTTTGGATTTGTTTCGTAACGTTTGTAAACATTTGGCTTAAATCGCTAAAAAGGTGAAACGTTTGGTTTTGTTTGGTAAACATTATAAACGTTCAACTTAAATAGCTAAAAAGGTGAAACGTTTGAATTTGGTTCGTAACCTTTGTAAACATTCGGCTTTAATCTCCAAAAAAGTGAAAGGTTTGGATTTGTTTCGTAACGTTTCTTAATGTTTGGCTTAAATCGCTAAAAAGGTAAAACGTTTGGTTTTGTCACGTAAACGTAATAAACGTTTGGCTTAAGTCGCTAAAAAGGTGAAACGTTTGGTTTTGTTTCGTAGCGTTAGTAAAGGATTGGCTTAAATCTCTAAAAAGGTGAAACATTTGGTTTTGTTTCGTAATGTTCGTAAACGTTTGGCTTAAATCGCAAAAAAGGTGAAACGTTTGGATTTGTTTCGTAACGTTTGTAAACGTTTGGCTTAAATCTCTAAAAAGGTGAAAGGTTTGGATTTGTTTCGTAACGTTTCTGAACGTTTGGCTTGAATCGCTAAAAGGGGAAACGTTTGGTTTTGTTACGTAAACATAATAAACGTTCAGCTTAAATAGCTAAAAAGGTGAAAAGGTTGGATTTGTTTCGTAATGTTTTAAACGTTTGGATTTATTTCAAACCTTTTTTTATTTGTTTCGTAGCGTTTGTAAACGTTTGACTTCAATCACTAAAAAGGTGAAACGTTTGGATTTGTTTCGTAACGTTTGTAAACGTTTGGCTTAAATCACTAAAAATGGGAAACGTTTAGATTTGTTTCGTAACGTTTACAAATGTTTGGTTTTGTTTCGTAACGTTTATAAACGTTTGGCTTAAATCGCTAAAATGGGGAAATGTTTGGTTTTGTTTTTTGGCGTTTGTAAACGTTTCGCTTAAATCGCTAAAAAGGCGAAATGTTTGGATTTTTATCGTAATGTTTGTAAACGTTTGGATAAAATTGCTAAACAGATGAAACGCTTGGATTTATTTCATAACGTTCGTAAACGTTTGGCTTAAATTGCTAAAAAGGTGAAATGTTTGGATTTGTTTCGTAACGTTTGTAAACGTTTGGCTTAAATCGCGAAAAAGGCGAAACGTTTGTTTTTTTTTTCGTAACCTTTGTATACGTTCGGCTTTAATCTCTAAAAAGGTGAAAGGTTTGGATTTGTTTCGTATCGTTTGTAAACGTTTGGCTTAAATCGCTAAAAAGGTGAAACGTTTGGTTTTCTTTGGTAAACATTATAAACGTTCGACTTAAATAGCTAAAAAGGTGAAACGTTTGAATTTGGTTCGTAACCTTTGTAAACATTCGGCTTTAATCTCCAAAATAGTGAAAGGTTTGGATTTGTTTCGTAACGTTTCTGAACGTTTGGCTTAAATCGCTAAAAAGGTGAAACGTTTGGTTTTGTCACGTAAACATAATAAACGTTTGGCTTAAATCGCTAAAAAGGTGAAACGTTTGGTTTTGTTTCGTAATGTTAGTAAAGGATTGGCTTAAATCTCTAAAAAGGTGAAACATTTGGTTTTGTTTCGTAATGTTCGTAAACGTTTGGCTTAAATCGCAAAAAAGGGGAAACGTTTGGATTTGTTTCGTAACGTTTGTAAACGTTTGGCTTAAATCTCTAAAAAGGTGAAAGGTTTGGATTTGTTTCGTAATGTTTCTGAACGTTTGGCTTGAATCGCTAAAAGGGGAAACGTTTGGTTTTATTACGTAAACATAATAAACGTTCGGCTTAAATAGCTAAAAAGGTGAAAAGGTTGGATTTGTTTCGTAATGTTTAAAACGTTTGGATTTATTTCAAACCTTTTTTTATTTGTTTCGTAGCGTTTGTAAATGTTTGACTTCAATCACTAAAAAGGTGAAATGTTTGGATTTGTTTCGTAACGGTTGTAAACGTTTGGCTTAAATCACTAAAAATGTGAAACATTTAGATTTGTTTCGTAACGTTTACAAACGTATGGTTTTGTTTCGTAGCGTTTATTAAAGTTTGGCTTAAATCGCACAAATGGGGAAACGTTTGGTTTTGTTTTTTAGCGTTTGTAAACGTTTGGCTTAAATCGCTAAAAAGGCGAAACGTTTGGATTTGTTTCGTAATGTTTGTAAACGTTTGGCTAATATTGCTAAAAGATGAAACACTTTGATTTGTTTCGTAACGTTTGTAAACGTTCGGCTTAAATTGCTAAAAAGGTAAAACGTTTGGATTTTTTTCGTAACGTTTTTAAACGTTCGGCTTAAATCGTGAAAAAGGTGAAACGTTTGGTTTTGTTTCGTAACCTTTGTATACGTTCGGCTTTAATCTCTAAAACGGTGAAAGGTTTGGATTTGTTTCGTAACGTTTGTAAACGTTTCGCTTAAATCGCTAAAAATGTGAAACGTTTGGTTTTTTTTTCGTAAACATTATAAACGTTCGGCTTAAATAGCTAAAAAGGTGAAAAGGCTGGATTTGTTTCGTAATGTTTTAAACGTTTGGATTTATTTCAAACCTTTTTTTATTTGTTTCGTAGCGTTTGTAAACGTTTGACTTCAATCACTAAAAAGGTGAAACGTTTGGATTTGTTTCGTAACGTTTTTAAACGTTTGGCTTAAATCTCTAAAAAGGTGAAAGGTTTGGATTTGTTTCGTAACGTTTCTGAACGTTTGGCTTGAATCGCTAAAAGGGGAAACGTTTGGTTTTGTTACGTAAACATAATAAACGTTCGGCTTAAATAGCTAAAAAGATGAAAAGGTTGGATTTGTTTCGTAGTGTTTTAAACGTTTGGATTTATTTCAAACCTTTTTTTATTTGTTTCGTAGCGTTTGTAAACGTTTGACTTCAATCACTAAAAAGGTGAAACGTTTGGATTTGTTTCGTAACGTATGTAAACGTTTGGCTTAAATCACTAAAAATGTGAAACGTTTAGATTTGTTTCGTAACGTTTACAAACGTTTCGTTTTGTTTTGTAACGTTTATAAACGTTTGGCTTAAATCGCTAAAATGGAGAAATGTTTGGTTTTGTTTTTTGGCGTTTGTAAACGTTTCGCTTAAATCGCTAAAAAGGCGAAACGTTTGGATTTTTTTCGTAATGTTTGTAAACGTTTGGATAAAATTGCTAAACAGATGAAACGCTTGGATTTGTTTCATAACGTTCGTAAACGTTTGGCTTAAATTGCTAAAAGGGTGAAATGTTTGGATTTGTTTCGTAACGTTTGTAAACGTTTGGCTTAAATCGCGAAAAAGGCGAAACGTTTATTTTTTTTTTCCGTAACATTTGTATACGTTCGGCTTTAATCTCAAAAAAGGTGAAAGGTTTGGATTTGTTTCGTAACGTTTGTAAACGTTTGGCTTAAATCGCTAAAAAGGAGAAACGTTTGGTTTTGTTTGGTAAACATTATAAACGTTCGACTTAAATAGCTAAAAAGGTGAAACGTTTGAATTTGGTTCGTAACCTTTGTAAACATTCGGCTTTAATCTCCAAAATAGTGAAAGGTTTGGATTTGTTTCGTAACGTTTCTGAACGTTTGGCTTAAATCGCTAAAAAGGTGAAACGTTTGGTTTTGTCACGTAAACGTAATAAACGTTTGGCTTAAATCGCTAAAAAGGTGAAACGTTTGGTTTTGTTTCGTAATGTTAGTAAAGGATTGGCTTAAATCTCTAAAAAGGTGAAACATTTGGTTTTGTTTCGTAATGTTCGTAAACGTTTGGCTTAAATCGCAAAAAAGGTGAAACGTTTGGATTTGTTTCGTAACGTTTGTAAACGTTTGGCTTAAATCTCTAAAAAGGTGAAAGGTTTGGATTTGTTTCGTAACGTTTCTGAACGTTTGGCTTGAATCGCTAAAAGGGGAAACGTTTGGTTTTGTTACGTAAACATAATAAACGTTCGACTTAAATAGCTAAAAAGATGAAAAGGTTGGATTTGTTTCGTAGTGTTTTAAACGTTTGGATTTATTTCAAACCTTTTTTTATTTGTTTCGTAGCGTTTGTAAACGTTTGACTTCAATCACTAAAAAGGTGAAACGTTTGGATTTGTTTCGTAACGTTTGTAAACGTTTGGCTTAAATCACTAAAAATGTGAAACGTTTAGATTTGTTTCGTAACGTTTACAAACGTTTGGTTTTGTTTTGTAACGTTTATAAACGTTTGGCTTAAATCGCTAAAATGGGGAAATGTTTGGTTTTGTTTTTTGGCGTTTGTAAACGTTTCGCTTAAATCGCTAAAAAGGCGAAACGTTTGGATTTTTTTCGTAATGTTTGTAAACGTTTGGATAAAATTGCTAAACAGATGAAACGCTTGGATTTGTTTCATAACGTTCGTAAACGTTTGGCTTAAATTGCTAAACAGATGAAACGCTTGGATTTGTTTCATAACGTTCGTAAACGTTTGGCTTAAATTGCTAAAAAGGTGAAATGTTTGGATTTGTTTCGTAACGTTTGTAAACGTTTGGCTTAAATCGCGAAAAAGGCGAAACGTTTGTTTTTTTCGTAACCTTTGTATACGTTCGGCTTTAATCTCTAAAAAGGTGAAAGGTTTGGATTTGTTTCGTAACGTTTGTAAACATTTGGCTTAAATCGCTAAAAAGGTGAAACGTTTGGTTTTGTTTGGTAAACATTATAAACGTTCGACTTAAATAGCTAAAAAGGTGAAACGTTTGAATTTGGTTCGTAACCTTTGTAAACATTCGGCTTTAATCTCCAAAAAAGTGAAAGGTTTGGATTTGTTTCGTAACGTTTCTTAATGTTTGGCTTAAATCGCTAAAAAGGTAAAACGTTTGGTTTTGACACGTAAACGTAATAAACGTTTGGCTTAAATCGCTAAAAAGGTGAAACGTTTGGTTTTGTTTCGTAACGTTAGTAAAGGATTGGCTTAAATCTCTAAAAAGTTGAAACATTTGGTTTTGTTTCGTAATGTTCGTAAACGTTTGGCTTAAATCGCAAAAAAGGTGAAACGTTTGGATTTGTTTCGTAACGTTTGTAAACGTTTGGCTTAAATCTCTAAAAAGGTGAAAGGTTTGGATTTGTTTCGTAACGTTTCTGAACGTTTGGCTTGAATCGCTAAAAGGGGAAACGTTTGGTTTTGTTACGTAAACATAATAAACGTTCGGCTTAAATAGCTAAAAAGGTGAAAAGGTTGGATTTGTTTCGTAATGTTTTAAACGTTTGGATTTATTTCAAACCTTTTTTTATTTGTTTCGTAGCGTTTGTAAATGTTTGACTTCAATCACTAAAAAGGTGAAACGTTTGGATTTGTTTCGTAACGTTTGTAAACGTTTGGCTTAAATCACTAAAAATGGGAAACGTTTAGATTTGTTTCGTAACGTTTACAAATGTTTGGTTTTGTTTCGTAATGTTTATAAACGTTTGGCTTAAATCGCTAAAATGGGGAAATGTTTGGTTTTGTTTTTTGACGTTTGTAAACGTTTCGCTTAAATCGCTAAAAAGGCGAAATGTTTGGATTTTTATCGTATTGTTTGTAAACGTTTGGATAAAATTGCTAAACAGATGAAACGCTTGGATTTATTTCATAACGTTCGTAAACGTTTGGCTTAAATTGCTAAAAAGGTGAAATGTTTGGATTTGTTTCGTAACGTTTGTAAACGTTTGGCTTAAATCGCGAAAAAGGCGAAACGTTTGTTTTTTTTTTCGTAACCTTTGTATACGTTCGGCTTTAATCTCTAAAAAGGTGAAAGGTTTGGATTTGTTTCGTATCGTTTGTAAACGTTTGGCTTAAATCGCTAAAAAGGTGAAACGTTTGGTTTTCTTTGGTAAACATTATAAACGTTCGACTTAAATAGCTAAAAAGGTGAAACGTTTGAATTTGGTTCATAACCTTTGTAAACATTCGGCTTTAATCTCCAAAATAGTGAAAGGTTTGGATTTGTTTCGTAACGTTTCTGAACGTTTGGCTTAAATCGCTAAAAAGGTGAAACGTTTGGTTTTGTTTCGTAATGTTAGTAAAGGATTGGCTTAAATCTCTAAAAAGGTGAAACATTTGGTTTTGTTTTGTAATGTTCGTAAACGTTTGGCTTAAATCGCAAAAAAGGGGAAACGTTTGGATTTGTTTCGTAACGTTTGTAAACGTTTGGCTTAAATCTCTAAAAAGGTGAAAGGTTTGGATTTGTTTCGTAACGTTTCTGAACGTTTGGCTTGAATCGCTAAAAGGGGAAACGTTTGGTTTTGTTACGTAAACATAATAAACGTTCGGCTTAAATAGCTAAAAAGATGAAAAGGTTGGATTTGTTTCGTAGTGTTTTAAACGTTTGGATTTATTTCAAACCTTTTTTTATTTGTTTCGTAGCGTTTGTAAACGTTTGACTTCAATCACTAAAAAGGTGAAACGTTTGGATTTGTTTCGTAACGTTTGTAAACGTTTGGCTTAAATCACTAAAAATGTGAAACGTTTAGATTTGTTTCGTAACGTTTACAAACGTTTGGTTTTGTTTTGTAACGTTTATAAACGTTTGGCTTAAATCGCTAAAATGGGGAAATGTTTGGTTTTGTTTTTTGGCGTTTGTAAACGTTTCGCTTAAATCGCTAAAAAGGCGAAACGTTTGGATTTTTTTCGTAATGTTTGTAAACGTTTGGATAAAATTGCTAAACAGATGAAACGCTTGGATTTGTTTCATAACGTTCGTAAACGTTTGGCTTAAATTGCTAAAAAGGTGAAATGTTTGGATTTGTTTCGTAACGTTTGTAAACGTTTGGCTTAAATCGCGAAAAAGGCGAAACGTTTGTTTTTTTTCGTAACCTTTGTATACGTTCGGCTTTAATCTCTAAAAAGGTGAAAGGTTTGGATTTGTTTCGTAACGTTTGTAAACATTTGGCTTAAATCGCTAAAAAGGTGAAACGTTTGGTTTTGTTTGGTAAACATTATAAACGTTCGACTTAAATAGCTAAAAAGGTGAAACGTTTGAATTTGGTTCGTAACCTTTGTAAACATTCGGCTTTAATCTCCAAAAAAGTGAAAGGTTTGGATTTGTTTCGTAACGTTTCTTAATGTTTGGCTTAAATCGCTAAAAAGGTAAAACGTTTGGTTTTGTCACGTAAACGTAATAAACGTTTGGCTTAAATCGCTAAAAAGGTGAAACGTTTGGTTTTGTTTCGTAACGTTAGTAAAGGATTGGCTTAAATCTCTAAAAAGGTGAAACATTTGGTTTTGTTTCGTAATGTTCGTAAACGTTTGGCTTAAATCGCAAAAAAGGTGAAACGTTTGGATTTGTTTCGTAACGTTTGTAAACGTTTGGCTTAAATCTCTAAAAAGGTGAAAGGTTTGGATTTGTTTCGTAACGTTTCTGAACGTTTGGCTTGAATCGCTAAAAGGGGAAACGTTTGGTTTTGTTACGTAAACATAATAAACGTTCGGCTTAAATAGCTCAAAAGGTGAAAAGGTTGGATTTGTTTCGTAATGTTTTAAACGTTTGGATTTATTTCAAACCTTTTTTTATTTGTTTCGTAGCGTTTGTAAACGTTTGACTTCAATCACTAAAAAGGTGAAACGTTTGGATTTGTTTCGTAACGGTTGTAAATGTTTGGATTAAATCACTAAAAATGTGAAACATTTAGATTTTTTTCGTAACGTTTACAAACGTATGGTTTTGTTTCGTAGCGTTTATTAAAGTTTGGCTTAAATCGCTAAAATGGGGAAACGTTTGGTTTTGTTTTTTAGCGTTTGTAAACGTTTGGCTTAAATCGCTAAAAAGGCGAAACGTTTGGATTTGTTTCGTAATGTTTGTAAACGTTTGGCTAATATTGCTAAAAGATGAAACACTTTGATTTGTTTCGTAACGTTTGTAAACGTTTGGCTTAAATTGCTAAAAAGGTCAAACGTTTGGATTTGTTTCGTAACGTTTTTAAACGTTCGGCTTAAATCGCGAAAAAGGTGAAACGTTTGGTTTTGTTTCGTAACCTTTGTATACGTTCGGCTTTAATCTCTAAAACGGTGAAAGGTTTGGATTTGTTTCGTAACGTTTGTAAACGTTTCGCTTAAATCGCTAAAAAGGTGAAACGTTTGTTTTTTTTTTCGTAAACATTATAAACGTTCGGCTTAAATAGCTAAAAAGGTGAAAAGGTTGGATTTGTTTCGTAATCTTTTAAACGTTTGGATTTATTTCAAACCTTTTTTTATTTGTCTCGTAGCGTTTGTAAACGTTTGACTTCAATCACTAAAAAGGTGAAACGTTTGGATTTGTTTCGTAACGTTTGTAAACGTTTGGCTTAAATCACTAAAAATGTGAAACGTTTAGATATGTTTCGTAACGTTTACAAACGTTTGGTTTTGTTTTGTAACGTTTATAAACGTTTGGCTTAAATCGCTAAAATGGGGAAATGTTTGGTTTTGTTTTTTGGCGTTTGTAAACGTTTCGCTTAAATCGCTAAAAAGGTGAAACGTTTGGATTTTTTTCGTAATGTTTGTAAACGTTTGGATAAAATTGCTAAACAGATGAAACGCTTGGATTTGTTTCATAACGTTCGCAAACGTTTGGCTTAAATTGCTAAAAAGGTGAAATGTTTGGATTTGTTTCGTAACGTTTGTAAACGTTTGGCTTAAATCGCGAAAAAGGCGAAACGTTTGTATTTTTTTCGTAACCTTTGTATACGTTCGGCTTTAATCTCTAAAAAGGTGAAAGGTTTGGATTTTTTTCGTAACGTTTATAAACGTTTGGCTTAAATCGCTAAAAAGGGGAAACGTTTGGTTTTGTTTGGTAAACATTATAAACGTTCGACTTAAATAGCTAAAAAGGTGAAACGTTTGAATTTGGTTCGTATCCTTTGTAAACATTCGGCTTTAATCTCCAAAAAAGTGAAAGGTTTGGATTTGTTTCGTAACGTTTCTGAACGTTTGGCTTAAATCGCTAAAAAGGTAAAACGTTTGGTTTTGTCACGTAAACGTAATAAACATTTGGCTTAAATCGCTAAAAAGGTGAAACGTTTGGTTTTGTTTCGTAACGTTAGTAAAGGATTGGCTTAAATCTCTAAAAAGGTGAAACATTTGGTTTTGTTTCGTAATGTTCGTAAACGTTTGGCTTAAATCGCAAAAAAGGTGAAACGTTTGGATTTGTTTCGTAACGTTTGTAAACGTTTGGCTTAAATCTCTAAAAAGGTGAAAGGTTTGGATTTGTTTCGTAACGTTTCTGAACGTTTGGCTTGAATCGCTAAAAGGGGAAACGTTTGGTTTTGTTACGTAAACATAATAAACGTTCGGCTTAAATAGCTAAAAAGGTGAAAAGGTTGGATTTGTTTCGAAATGTTTTAAACGTTTGGATTTATTTCAAACCTTTTTTTATTTGTTTCGTAGCGTTTGTAAACATTTGACTTCAATAACTAAAAAGGTGAAACGTTTGGATTTGTTTCGTAACGTTTGTAAACGTTTGGCTTAAATCACTAAAAATGTGAAACGTTTAGATTTGTTTCGTAACATTTACAAACGTTTGGTTTTGTTTCGTAACGTTTACAAACGTTTGGCTTAAATCGCTAAAATGGGGAAATGTTTGCTTTTGTTTTTTGGCGTTTGTAAACGTTTCGCTTAAATCGCTAAAAAGGCGAAATGTTTGGATTTTTTTCGTAATGTTTGTAAACGTTTGGATAAAATTGCTAAACAGATGAAACGCTTGGATTTGTTTCATAACGTTCGTAAACGTTTGGCTTAAATTGCTAAAAAGGTGAAATGTTTGGATTTGTTTCGTAACGTTTGTAAACGTTTGGCTTAAATCGCGAAAAAGGCGAAACGTTTGTTTTTTTTTCGTAACCTTTGTATACGTTCGGCTTTAATCTCTAAAAAGGTGAAAGGTTTGGATTTGTTTCGTAACGTTTGTAAAGTTTGGCTTAAATCGCTAAAAAAGGTGAAACGTTTGGTTTTGTTTGTAAACATTATAAACGTTCGACTTAAATAGCTAAAAAGGTGAAACGTTTGAATTTGGTTCGTAACCTTTGTAAACATTCGGCTTTAATCTCCAAAATAGTGAAAGGTTTGGATTTGTTTCGTAACGTTTCTGAACGTTTGGCTTAAATCGCTAAAAAGGTGAAACGTTTGGTTTTGTCACGCAAACGTAATAAACGTTTGGCTTAAATCGCTAAAAAGGTGAAACGTTTGGTTTTGTTTCGTAACGTTAGTAAAAGATTGGCTTAAATCTCTAAAAAGGTGAAACATTTGGTTTTGTTTCGTAATGTTCGTAAACGTTTGGCTTAAATCGCAAAAAAGGGGAAACGTTTGTATTTGTTTCGTAACGTTTGTAAACGTTTGGCTTAAATCTCTAAAAAGGTGAAAGGTTTGGATTTGTTTCGTAACATTTCTGAATGTTTGGCTTGAATCGCTAAAAGGGGAAACGTTTGGTTTTGTTACGTAAACATAATAAACGTTCGGCTTAAATAGCTAAAAAGGTGAAAAGGTTGGATTTGTTTCGTAATGTTTTAAACGTTTGGATTTATTTCAAACCTTTTTTTATTTGTTTCGTAGCGTTTGTAAACGTTTGACTTAAATCGCTAAAATGTTGAAACGTTTGGTTTTGTTTTTTAGCGTTTGTAAACGTTTGGCTTAAATCGCTAAAAAGGCGAAACGTTTGGATTTGTTTCGTAATGTTTGTAAACGTTTGGCTAATATTGCTAAAAGATGAAACACTTTGATTTGTTTCGTAACGTTTGTAAATGTTTGGCTTAAATTGCTAAAAAGGTAAAACGTTTGGATTTGTTTCGTAACGTTTTTAAACGTTCGGCTTAAATTGCGAAAAAGGTGAAACGTTTGGTTTTGTTTCGTAACCTTTGTACACGTTCGGCTTTAATCTCTAAAACGGTGAAAGGTTTGGATTTGTTTCGTAACGTTTGTAAACGTTTCGCTTAAATCGCTAAAAAGGTGAAACGTTTGGTTTTTTTTTCGTAAACATTATAAACGTTCGGCTTAAATAGCTAAAAAGGTGAAACGGTTGGATTTGTTTCGTAATGTTTTAAACGTTTGGATTTATTTCAACCCTTTTTTATTTGTTTTGTAACGTTTGTAAACGTTTGGCTTCAATCACTAAAAAGGTGAAAACGTTTGGATTTGTTTCGTAACGTTTGTAAACGTTTGGCTTAAATCACTAAAAATGTGAAACGTTTAGATTTGTTTTGTAACGTTTACAAACGTTTGGTTTTGTTTCGTAACGTTTATATAACGTTTGGCTTAAATCGCTAAAATGGGGAAACATTTGGTTTTGTTTATTAGCGTTTGTAAACGTTTGGCCTAAATCGCTAAAAAGGGGAAATGTTTGGTTTTGTTTCGTAACGTTTGTAAACGATTGGCTTAAATAGCTTAAAAGGTGAAATGTTTGGATTTGTTTCGTAACGTTTTAAATGTTTGGATTAAATCGCTAAAAAGATGAAACCTTTGGTTATGTTTCGCAATGTTTTAAACGTTTTGTTTTGTTCGTAACGTTTGTAACGTTTGACTTTAATCGCTAAAAAGGTGAAACTTTTGGATTTGTTTCGTAACGTTTGTAAACATTCGGCTTAAATCTCTAAAATGGGGAAACGTATGGATTTGTTTCGTACTTTTTTAAACATTTGGTTTTGTTTCGTAATGTTTAAAACGTGTGGCTTAAATCGCTAATAATGAGAAACGTTTGGTTTTGTTTCGTAATGTTTCTAAACGTTTGGCTTAAATCGCTAAAACAGTGAAACGATTGGATTTGTTTCGTAACGTTTGTAAACATTTGACTTAAATCTCTAAAAAGGTAAAACGTTTGGACTTGTTTTGTATTGTTTGTAAACGTTTAGCTTAAATCGCAAAAAAGGAGAAATGTTTGGATTTGTTTCGTAACCTTTGTAAACGTTTAGCTAAAATTGTTAAAAAGCTGAAACGCTTGGATTTGTTTCGTAACGTTTGTAAACGTTCGGCTAAAGTCGCTAAAAAGGGGAAACATTTGGATTTGTTTCATAACGTTTGTAAACGTTTGGCTTCAATTGCTAAAAATGGAAAACGTTTGGATTTGTTTCGTAGCGTTTATAAACGTTTGGCTTAAATTGTTAAAATGGTGAAACCTTTGTTTTGTTTCGTAACGTTTGTTAACTTTTGGATTGAATTGTTAAAAATGTGAAACGTATAGATTAGTTTCATAATATTTGTTAACGTTTGGCTTGAATCGCGAAAAAGGAGAAACGTTTGGATTTGTTTCGTAACGATTGTAAACCTTTGACTTTAATCGCTAAAAAGGTGAAACATTTGGATTTGTTTCGTAACGTTTTAAACGTTTAGCTGAAATCGTTAATATGGTAAAACGTTTGAATTGATTTCGTAACATTTGTAAACGTTTGGCTAAAATGGCTAAAAAGGTGAAACGTTTGGTTTTGTTTCGTAACGTTTGTAAATGTTCCGCTTGAATCGCTAAAAAGGAGAAACGTTTGGATTTGTTTCGTAACGTTTGTAAACGTTTGGATAAAATTGCTAAAAAGATAAAACGCTTGGATTTGTTTCGTAACGTTTGTAAACGTTCGGATTAAATTGCTAAAAAGGGGAAACGTTTGGATTTGTTTCGTAACGTTTGTAAACGCTCGGCTTAAATCGCGAAAAAGGTGAAACATTTGGTTTTGTTTCGTAACCTTTGTAAACTTTCGGCTTTAATCTCTAAAAAGGTGAAAGGTTTGGATTTGTTTCGTAACGTTTGTAAACGTTTGGCTTAAATTGCTAAAAAGGTGAAACATTTGGTTTTGTTTCGTAAACATTATAAACGTTTGGCTTAAATAGCTAAAAAGGTAAAACGGTTGGATTTGTTTCGTAATGTTTTAAACGTTTGGATTTATTTCAACCCTTTTTTTATTTGTTTCGTAACGTTTGTAAACGTTTGGCTTCAATCACTAAAAAGGTGAAGCGTTTGGATTTGTTTCGTAACGTTTGTAAATGTTTGGCTTAAATCATTAACAATATGAAACGTTTAGATTTGTTTCATAACGTTTACAAATGTTTGGTTTTGTTTCGTAACGTTTATAAACGTTTGGCTAAAATCGCTAAAATGGGGACATGTTTGGTTTTGTCTTTTAACGTTTGTAAACGTTGGCTTAAATTACTAAAAAGGTGAAACGTTTGGTTTTGTTTCGTAACGTTTGTAAACAATGGGCTTAAGTCGCTTAAAAACTGAAACGTAAGGATTTGTTTCGTAACGTTTTAAATGTTTGGCTTAAATCGCTAAAAAGGTAAAACGTTTGGTTTTGTTTCGCAAAGTTTTAAACGTTTTGTTTTGTTTCGTAACGTTTATAACGTTTGGCTTTAATCGCAAAAAAGGTGAAACGTTTAGATTTTTTTCGTAACGTTTGTAAACGTTCGGCTGAAATCTCTAAAATGGGGAAATGTTTGGATTTGTTTCGTAAGTTTTTAAACATTTGGTTTTGTTTCGTAATGTTTAAAACGTGTGGCTTAAATCGCTAAAAATGAGAAACGTTTGGTTTTGTTTCGTAATATTTGTAAATGTTTGGCTTAAATATCTAAAACAGTGAAACGATTGGATAAGTTTCATTACGTTTGTAAACGTTTGGCTTTAATCGTGAAAAAGGGGAAACGTTTGGATTTGTTTCGTAACGATTGTAAACGTTTGACTTAAATCGCTAAAAAGGTGAAACTTTTGGATTTGTTTCGTAACGTTTTAAGCGTTTAGCTGAAATCGCTAATATGGTAAAACGTTTAAATTTATTTCGTAACCTTTGTAAACATTTGGCTAAAATCGTTAAAAAGTTGAAACGTTTGGTTTTGTTTCGTAACGTTTGAAAATGTTCCGCTTCAATCGCTAAAAAGGCGAAACGTTTGGATTTGTTTCGTAACGTTTGTAAACGTTTGGCTAAAATTGCTAAAAACATGAATAGCATAAATTTGTTTTGTAACGTTTGTAAACGTTTGGCTTAAATTGCTAAAAAGGTGAAACGTTTGGATTTGTTTTGTATCGTTTGTAAACGTTTGGCTTAAATTGCAAAAAAGGGGAAACATTTGGATTTGTTTCGTAACGTTTGTAAACGCTTGGCTTAAATCGCTAAAAAGGGGAAACTTTTGGATTTGTTTCGTAACCTTTGTAAATGTTTGGCTTAAATTGCTAAAAAGGTGAAACGCTTGGATTTGTTTCGTAATGTTTGTAAACGTTCGGCTTAAATCGATAAAAAGGGGAAACGTTTGGATTTTTTTCGTAACGTTTGTAAACGTTTGGCTTCAATCGCTAAAAAGGGAAAACGTTTGGATTTGTTTCGTAGCATTTATAAATGTTTGGCATAAATCGCTAAAAAGGTAAAACTCTTGGTTTGTTTCGTACCGTTTGCAAACATTTGGCTTAAATTGCTAAAAATGTGAAACGTATGGATTAGTTTCATAATGTTTGTAAACGTTTGGATTTGTTTCGTAACGATTTTAAACGTTTGACTTAAATCGCTAAAAAGGTGAAACTTTTGGATTTGTTTCGTAACGTTTTAAGCGTTTAGCTGAAATCGCTAATATGGTCAAACGTTTAAATTTATTTCATAACCTTTGTAAACATTTGGCTAAAATCGTTAAAAAGTTGAAACGTTTAGTTTTGTTTTGTAACGTTTGTAAATGTTCCGCTTCAATCGCTAAAAAGGCGAAACGTTTGGATTTGTTTCGTAACGTTTATAAACGTTTGGCTAAAATTGCTAAAAAGATGAATAGCATAAATTTGTTTCGTAACGTTCGTAAACGTTTGGCTTAAATTGCTAAAAAGGTGATACGTTTGGATTTGTTTCGTAACGTTTGTAAACGTTCGGTTAAATCGCGAAAAAGGTGAAACGTTTGGTTTTGTTTCGTAACCTTTGTAAACCTTCGGCTTTAATCTCTAAAAAGGAGAAAGGTTTTGATTTGTTTCGTAACGTTTGTAAAAGTTTGGCTTAAATCGCTAAAAAGGTGAAACGTTTGGTTTTGTTTCGTAAACATTATAAACGTTCGGCTTAAATAGCTAAAAAGATGAAACCGTTGGATTTGTTTCGTAATGTTTTAATCGTTTGGATTTATTTCAACCCTTTTTTTATTTGTTTCGTACCGTTTGTAAACGTTTGGCTTCAATCACTAAAAAGGTGAAACGTTTGGATTTGTTTCGTAACGTTTGCAAACATTTGGCTTATATCAGTAAAAATATGAAACGTTTAGATTTGTTTCGTAATGTTTACAAACATTTGGTTTTGTTTTGTCACGTTTATAAACGTTTGGCTTAAATCGCTAAAATGGGGAAACATTTGGTTTTGTTTTTTAGCGTTTGTAAACGTTTGGCTTAAATCGTTAAAATGGGGAAACGTTTGGTGTTGTTCTATAACATTTGTAAACGTTTGGATTTGTTTTGTAACGTTTTAAACGTTTGGTTTTGTTTCGTAACGTTTGCAAACTTTTGGCTAAAATTGCTAAAAAGGTGAAACGTTTTATTTTGTTTCGTAACGTTTGCAAATGTTTGGCTGAAATCGCTAAAAAGGCGAAACTTTTGGATTTGTTTCATAATGTTTGTTAATGTTTGGCTTAAATCTCTAAAAAGGTGAAACGTTTGGATTTGTTTTCGTAATATTTGTAAACGTATGGCTTAAATCGCTAAAAAGGTGAAACGTTTGGTTTTGTTTCGTAACGTTTGTAAACGGTTGGTTTAAATCACTAAAAAGGTGAGACGTTTGGTTATGTTTCGTAACGTTTGTACACGTTTGGATTTGTTTTGTAATGTTTGTTTCGTAACGTTGTAAAGGTTTGCTTTTGTTTCGTAACGTTTGTAAACGTTTGGCTTAAATCGCTAAAACGGGGAAATGTTTTGTTTTGTTTCGTAATGTTTGTTAATGTTTGGCTTCAATACCTAAAAAGGTGAAACATTTGGTTTTGTTTTATAACGTTTGTAAATGTTTCGATTTGTTTCGTAACGTTTTAAACGTTTGGTTTTGTTTCGTAACGTTTGTAAACGTTTGGCTTATATCCCTAAAAAGGTGAAACGTTTGGTTTTTTCTCTTAATTTTTGTAAAAGTTTGACTTAAATCGGTAAAAAGGTAAAACATTTGGATTTGTTTCGTAACGTTTGTAAATGTTTGGGTTCAATCATTAAAAATGTGAAATGTTTGAATTTTTTCGTAGTGTTTGTAAACGTTTGACTTAAATCGCTAAAAATGTGAAACGTTTGGTTTTGTTCCGTAATGTTAGTAAACGGTTGGCATAAATCGCTAAAAAGGCTAAACGTTTGGATTTGCTTCTTAACGTTTGTAAACGTTTGTCTTAAATCGCTAAAATGGTGCAACGTTTGGTTTTATTTCGTAACGTTTGTAAACGTTTGGCTTAAATTGCTATAAAAGTAAAAAGCTTGGATTTGATTCGTAACGTTTGCAAATGTTTGGTTTTATTTCGTAACGTTTGTAAACGTTTGGCTTAAATCGCTAAAAAGGTGAAACGTTTGAATTCGCTTCGTAACGTTTTAAGCGTTTGGTTTTGTTTCGAAACATTTGGATTTGTTTCGTAACATTTGGATTCAATCACTAAAAAGGTGAAACGTTTGGATTTGTTTCATAACGTTTCTAAACGTTTGGCTTAAATTGCTAAAAAGGTGAAACGCTTAAATTTTTTTCAATACGTTTGTAAACATTTTGCTTAAATTGCTAAAAAGATGAAACATTTGGATTTGTTTCATATAAACATTTGGCTTAAATCGCTAAAAAGGTTAAACATTTGTATTTTTTTCGAAACGTTTGTTAACGTTTGGCTTAAATAGCTAAAAAGGGGAAACGTTTGGATTTTTTTCGTAACGTTTGTAAACGTTTGGCTTAAATTGCTAAAAAGGTGAAATGCTTGGATTTGTTTCGTAACGTTTGTAAACGTTTTGCTTAAATTGCTAAAAAGCTGCAAGGCTCGGTTTTGTTTCGTAACGTTTATAAACGTTTGGCTTAAGTCGCTAAATATGTGAAACGTTTGGATTTGTTTCATAATGTTTTAAACGTTTGGTTTTGGTTCGTAACGTTTGTAAACATTTCACTTAAATCGCTGAAAAGGTGAAACATTTGGATTTGTTTCGTAATGTTTGATAACGTTTGGCTTATATCGCTAAAAAGGGGAAACGTTTGGATTTGTTTGGTAACGTTTGTAAACATTTAGCTTAAATCGCTAAAAAGGTGAAACGTTTGGATTTATTTCGTAACGTTTGTAAACGTTTGGCTTAAATCTCAAAAAAGGTGAAACGTGGATTTGTTTCGTAACGTTTGTAAACGTTTTGCTTAAATCGCTAAAACGGTGAAACACTTGGATATGTTTCGTAACGTTTGTAAACGTTTGGCTAAAATTCCTAAAAAGATGAAACGCTTGGATGTGTTTTGTATCGTTTGTAAATGTTTGGCTTAAATTGCTACAAAGGTGAAACGCTTGGATTTGTTTCGCAACGTTTGTAAACATTTGGCTTAAATTGCTAAAAATGGAAAAAGTTTGGATTTTTCTCGTAGTTCTTGTAAGCATTTCCGTTAAATCGCTAAAAGGGTGAAACATATCGTAACGTTTGTAAACATTTGGCTTAAATCGCAGAAAATGTGAAACGTTTGGATTTGTTTCGTAACGTTTGTAAACGTTTGGCTTTAATTGCTAAAAATGGGAAACGTTTGGATTTGTTTTGTAACGTTTGTAAACGTTTGGCTTAAATCGCTGAAAAGGGTAAAACGTTTTGATTTGTTTCGTAACTTTTGTAAACGTTTGTCTTAAATCGCTAAAAAGGTGAAACGGTTGGATTTGTTTTGTAACGTTTGTAAACGTTTGGCTTAAATTGCTAAAATTGGGAAATGCTTGAATGTGTTTCGTAACGTTTAAATTGCTAAAAAGACGAAACGCTTGGATTTGTTTCGTAACGTTTGTAAACGTTTGGCTTAAATTGCTAAAAAGGTGAAACGCTTGGTTTTGTTTCGTAACATTTGTAAACGTTTGACTTAAATCGCTAAAAGTGGGTAACGTTTGGATTTGTTTTATAACGTTTTAAACGTTTGGTTTTGTTTTGTAACGTTTCTAAACGTTTCGTTTAAATCGCTGAAAAGGTGAAACGTTTGGATTTGTTTCGTAACGTCTGTAAACGTTTAGCTCAAATCGCTAAAAAGGTGAAACGTTTGGATTTGTTTTGTAATGTTTGTAAACATTTGGCTTAAATTTCTAAAAAGGTGAAACATTTGGATTTTTTTCGTAACGTTTGTTAACATATGGCTTAAATCGCTAAAAATGTGAAACGTTTGGCTTTGTTTTGTAACGTTTGTAAACGTTTGGCATAAATCAATAAAATGGTTAGACGTTTGGTTTTGTTTCGTATCGTTTGTCAACTTTTGGATTTGTTTCGCAATGTTTTTTCGTAACGTTTTAAACGTTTGCTTTTGTTTCGTAACGTTTGTAAACGATTGGCTTAAATCGCTAAAACGGTGAAACGTGTGGTTTTGTTTCGTAATGTTTGTAAAACTTTGTCTTAAATCGCTAAAAAGGTTAAACATTTGGTTTTATTTTATTACGTTTGTAAATGTTTCGATTTGTTTCGTAGCGTTTTAAACGTTTGGTTTAGTTTCTTAACGTTTGTAAACGTTTGGCTTAAATCGCTAAAAAGGTGAAACGTTTGGTTTTTTCTCGTAATTTTTGTAAACGTTTGGCTTTAATTGCTAAAAATGGGAAACGTTTGGATTTGTTTTGTAACGTTTGTAAACGTTTGGCTTAAATCGCTAAAAAGGTGTAACGTTTTGATTTGTTGCGTAACTTTTGTAAACGTTTGTCTTAAATCGCTAAAAAGGTGAAACAGTTAGATTTGTTTTGTAACGTTTGTAAACGTTTGGCTTAAATTGCTAAAATTGGGAAATACTTGAATATGTTTCGTAACGTTTGTAAACGTTTGGCTTAAATTGCTAAAAAGACAAAACGCTTGGATTTGTTTCTTAACGTTTGTAAACGTTTGGCTTAAATTGCTAAAAAGGTGAAACGCTTGGTTTTGTTTCGTAACATTTGTAAACGTTTGACTTAAATCGCTAATAGTGGGAAACGTTTGGATTTGTTTTATAACGTTTTAAACGTTTGGTTTTATTTTGTAACGTTTCTAAACGTTTGGTTTAAATCGCTGAAAAGGTGAAACGTTTGGATTTGTTTCGTAACGTTTGTAAACGTTTGGCTCAAATCGCTAAAAAGGTGAAATGTTTGGATTTGTTTTGTAATGTTTGTTAACATTTGGCTTAAATTTCTAAAAAGGTGAAACATTTGGATTTTTTTCGTATCGTTTGTAAACATATGGCTTAAATCGCTAAAAAGGTGAAACATTTGGCTTTGTTTCGTAACGTTTGTAAACATTTGGCATAAATCAATAAAATGGTTAGACGTTTGGTTTTGTTTGGTATCGTTTGTAAACTTTTGGATTTGTTTTGCAATTTTTTTCCGTAACGTTTTAAGCGTTTGCTTTTGTTTCGTAACGTTTGTAAACGATTGGCTTAAATCGCTAATACGGTGAAACGTGTGGTTTTTTTTCGTAATGTTTGTAAAACTTTGTCTTAAATCGCTAAAAAGGTTAAACATTTGGTTTTATTTTATTACGTTTGTAAATGTTTCGATTTGTTTCGTAGCGTTTTAAACGTTTGGTTTTGTTTCTTAACGTTTGTAAACGTTTGGCTTAAATCGCTAAAAAAGTGAAACGTTTGGTTTTTTCTCGTAATTTTTGTAAACGTTTGGCTTAAATCGCGAAAAAGGTGAAATGTTTGCATTTGTTTCGTAAAGTTTGTAAACGTTTGGGTTCAATCATTAAAAAAGGGAAACGTTTAGATTAGTTTCTTAGTGTTTTCAAATGTTTGGCTTAAATCGTTAAAAATGGGAAACATTTGGTTTTGTTCCGTAACGTAAGTAAACGTTTGGCTTAAATTGCTAAAAAGGTGAAACGTTTTGATTTTTTTGTAACGTTTGTAAACGTTTGGCTTATATCGCTAACAAGGTGCTATGTTTGGTTTTTTTCATAACATTTGTAAACGTTTGGCTTAAATCGTTAAAAAGGCGAAACGTTCGAATTTTCTTCGTAACGTTTTAAACGTTTGGATTTGTTTTGAAACGTTTGATCTGTTTCGTAACATTTGTAAACGTTTGGCTTCAATCACTAAAAAGGTGAAACATTTGGATTTGTTTCGTAACGTTTGGCTTAAATTACTAAAAAGGTGAAATGCTTGAATTTTTTTCGTAATGTTTGTAAACGTTTGGCTTATATCGCTAAAAAGGGGAAACTTTTGGATTTGTTTCGTAACCTTTGTAAATGTTTGGCTTAAATTGCTAAAAAGGTGAAACGCTTGGATTTGTTTCGTAATGTTTGTAAACGTTCGGCTTAAATCGATAAAAAGGGGAAACGTTTGGATTTTTTTCGTAACGTTTGTAAACGTTTGGCTTCAATCGCTAAAAAGGGAAAACGTTTGGATTTGTTTCGTAGCATTTATAAATGTTTGGCTTAAATCGCTAAAAAGGTAAAACGCTTGGTTTGTTTCGTACCGTTTGCAAACATTTGGCTTAAATTGCTAAAAATGTGAAACGTATGGATTAGTTTCATAATGTTTGTAAACGTTTGGCTTTAATCATGAAAAAGGGGAAACGTTTGGATTTGTTTCGTAACGATTTTAAACGTTTGACTTAAATCGCTAAAAAGGTGAAACTTTTGGATTTGTTTCGTAACGTTTTAAGCGTTTAGCTGAAATCGCTAATATGGTCAAACGTTTAAATTTATTTCGTAACCTTTGTAAACATTTGGCTAAAATCGTTAAAAAGTTGAAACGTTTAGTTTTGTTTTGTAACGTTTGTAAATGTTCCGCTTCAATCGCTAAAAAGGCGAAACATTTGGATTTGTTTCGTAACGTTTATAAACGTTTGGCTAAAATTGCTAAAAAGATGAATAGCATAAATTTGTTTCGTAACGTTTGTAAACGTTTTGCTTAAATTGCTAAAAAGGTGATACGTTTGGATTTGTTTCGTAACGTTTGTAAACGTTCGGTTAAATCGCGAAAAAGGTGAAACGTTTGGTTTTGTTTCGTAACCTTTGTAAACCTTCGGCTTTAATCTCTAAAAAGGTGAAAGGTTTTGATTTGTTTCGTAACGTTTGTAAAAGTTTGGCTTAAATCGCTAAAAAGGTGAAACGTTTGGTTTTGTTTCGTAAACATTATAAACGTTCGGCTTAAATAGCTAAAAAGGTGAAACCGTTGGATTTGTTTCGTAATGTTTTAATCGTTTGGATTTATTTCAACCCTTTTTTTATTTGTTTCATACCGTTTGTAAACGTTTGGCTTCAATCACTAAAAAGGTGAAACGTTTGGATTTGTTTCATAACGTTTGCAAACATTTGGCTTAAATCAGTAAAAATATGAAACGTTTAGATTTGTTTCGTAATGTTTACAAACGTTTGGTTTTGTTTTGTCACGTTTATAAACGTTTGGCTTAAATCGCTAAAATGGGGAAACATTTGGTTTTGTTTTTTAGCGTTTGTAAACGTTTGGCTTAAATCGTTAAAATGGGGAAACGTTTGGTGTTGTTCTATAACATTTGTAAACGTTTGGATTTGTTTTGTAACGTTTTAAACGTTTGGTTTTGTTTCGTAACTTTTGCAAACTTTTGGCTAAAATCGCTAAAAAGGTGAAACGTTTTATTTTGTTTCGTAACGTTTGCAAATGTTTGGCTTAAATCGCTAAAAAGGCGAAACTTTTGGATTTGTTTCATAATGTTTGTTAACGTTTGGCTTAAATCTCTAAAAAGGTGAAACGTTTGGATTTGTTTTCGTAATATTTGTAAACGTATGGCTTAAATCGCTAAAAAGGTGAAACGTTTGGTTTTGTTTCGTAACGTTTGTAAACGGTTGGTTTAAATCACTAAAAAGGTGAGACGTTTGGTTATGTTTCGTAACGTTTGTACACGTTTGGATTTGTTTTGTAATGTTTGTTTCGTAACGTTGTAAAGGTTTGCTTTTGTTTCGTAACGTTTGTAAACGTTTGGCTTAAATCGCTAAAACGGGGAAATGTTTTGTTTTGTTTCGTAATGTTTGTTAATGTTTAGCTTCAATACCTAAAAAGGTGAAACATTTGGTTTTGTTTTATAACATTTGTAAATGTTTCGATTTGTTTCGTAACGTTTTAAACGTTTGGTTTTGTTTCGTAACGTTTGTAAACGTTTGGCTTATATCCCTAAAAAGGTGAAACGTTTGGTTTTTTCTCTTAATTTTTGTAAAAGTTTGACTTAAATCGGTAAAAAGGTAAAACATTTGGATTTGTTTCGTAACGTTTGTAAATGTTTGGGTTCAATCATTAAAAATGTGAAATGTTTGGATTTATTTCGTAGTGTTTGTAAACGTTTGACTTAAATCGGTAAAAAGGTAAAACATTTGTATTTTTTTCGTAACCTTTGTATACGTTCGGCTTTAATCTCTAAAAAGGTGAAAGGTTTGGATTTGTTTCGTATCGTTTGTAAACGTTTGGCTTAAATCGCTAAAAAGGTGAAACGTTTGGTTTTCTTTGGTAAACATTATAAACGTTCGACTTAAATAGCTAAAAAGGTGAAACGTTTGAATTTGGTTCATAACCTTTGTAAACATTCGGCTTTAATCTCCAAAATAGTGAAAGGTTTGGATTTGTTTCGTAACGTTTCTGAACGTTTGGCTTAAATCGCTAAAAAGGTGAAACGTTTGGTTTTGTTTCGTAATGTTAGTAAAGGATTGGCTTAAATCTCTAAAAAGGTGAAACATTTGGTTTTGTTTTGTAATGTTCGTAAACGTTTGGCTTAAATCGCAAAAAAGGGGAAACGTTTGGATTTGTTTCGTAACGTTTGTAAACGTTTGGCTTAAATCTCTAAAAAGGTGAAAGGTTTGGATTTGTTTCGTAACGTTTCTGAACGTTTGGCTTGAATCGCTAAAAGGGGAAACGTTTGGTTTTGTTACGTAAACATAATAAACGTTCGGCTTAAATAGCTAAAAAGATGAAAAGGTTGGATTTGTTTCGTAGTGTTTTAAACGTTTGGATTTATTTCAAACCTTTTTTTATTTGTTTCGTAGCGTTTGTAAACGTTTGACTTCAATCACTAAAAAGGTGAAACGTTTGGATTTGTTTCGTAACGTTTGTAAACGTTTGGCTTAAATCACTAAAAATGTGAAACGTTTAGATTTGTTTCGTAACGTTTACAAACGTTTGGTTTTGTTTTGTAACGTTTATAAACGTTTGGCTTAAATCGCTAAAATGGGGAAATGTTTGGTTTTGTTTTTTGGCGTTTGTAAACGTTTCGCTTAAATCGCTAAAAAGGCGAAACGTTTGGATTTTTTTCGTAATGTTTGTAAACGTTTGGATAAAATTGCTAAACAGATGAAACGCTTGGATTTGTTTCATAACGTTCGTAAACGTTTGGCTTAAATTGCTAAAAAGGTGAAATGTTTGGATTTGTTTCGTAACGTTTGTAAACGTTTGGCTTAAATCGCGAAAAAGGCGAAACGTTTGTTTTTTTTCGTAACCTTTGTATACGTTCGGCTTTAATCTCTAAAAAGGTGAAAGGTTTGGATTTGTTTCGTAACGTTTGTAAACATTTGGCTTAAATCGCTAAAAAGGTGAAACGTTTGGTTTTGTTTGGTAAACATTATAAACGTTCGACTTAAATAGCTAAAAAGGTGAAACGTTTGAATTTGGTTCGTAACCTTTGTAAACATTCGGCTTTAATCTCCAAAAAAGTGAAAGGTTTGGATTTGTTTCGTAACGTTTCTTAATGTTTGGCTTAAATCGCTAAAAAGGTAAAACGTTTGGTTTTGTCACGTAAACGTAATAAACGTTTGGCTTAAATCGCTAAAAAGGTGAAACGTTTGGTTTTGTTTCGTAACGTTAGTAAAGGATTGGCTTAAATCTCTAAAAAGGTGAAACATTTGGTTTTGTTTCGTAATGTTCGTAAACGTTTGGCTTAAATCGCAAAAAAGGTGAAACGTTTGGATTTGTTTCGTAACGTTTGTAAACGTTTGGCTTAAATCTCTAAAAAGGTGAAAGGTTTGGATTTGTTTCGTAACGTTTCTGAACGTTTGGCTTGAATCGCTAAAAGGGGAAACGTTTGGTTTTGTTACGTAAACATAATAAACGTTCGGCTTAAATAGCTAAAAAGGTGAAAAGGTTGGATTTGTTTCGTAATGTTTTAAACGTTTGGATTTATTTCAAACCTTTTTTTATTTGTTTCGTAGCGTTTGTAAACGTTTGACTTCAATCACTAAAAAGGTGAAACGTTTGGATTTGTTTCGTAACGGTTGTAAACGTTTGGCTTAAATCACTAAAAATGTGAAACATTTAGATTTTTTTCGTAACGTTTACAAACGTATGGTTTTGTTTCGTAGCGTTTATTAAAGTTTGGCTTAAATCGCTAAAATGGGGAAACGTTTGGTTTTGTTTTTTAGCGTTTGTAAACGTTTGGCTTAAATCGCTAAAAAGGCGAAACGTTTGGATTTGTTTCGTAATGTTTGTAAACGTTTGGCTAATATTGCTAAAAGATGAAACACTTTGATTTGTTTCGTAACGTTTGTAAACGTTTGGCTTAAATTGCTAAAAAGGTCAAACGTTTGGATTTGTTTCGTAACGTTTTTAAACGTTCGGCTTAAATCGCGAAAAAGGTGAAACGTTTGGTTTTGTTTCGTAACCTTTGTATACGTTCGGCTTTAATCTCTAATACGGTGAAAGGTTTGGATTTGTTTCGTAACGTTTGTAAACGTTTCGCTTAAATCGCTAAAAAGGTGAAACGTTTGTTTTTTTTTTCGTAAACATTATAAACGTTCGGCTTAAATAGCTAAAAAGGTGAAAAGGTTGGATTTGTTTCGTAATGTTTTAAACGTTTGGATTTATTTCAAACCTTTTTTTATTTGTCTCGTAGCGTTTGTAAACGTTTGACTTCAATCACTAAAAAGGTGAAACGTTTGGATTTGTTTCGTAACGTTTGTAAACGTTTGGCTTAAATCACTAAAAATGTGAAACGTTTAGATATGTTTCGTAACGTTTACAAACGTTTGGTTTTGTTTTGTAACGTTTATAAACGTTTGGCTTAAATCGCTAAAATGGGGAAATGTTTGGTTTTGTTTTTTGGCGTTTGTAAACGTTTCGCTTAAATCGCTAAAAAGGTGAAACGTTTGGATTTTTTTCGTAATGTTTGTAAACGTTTGGATAAAATTGCTAAACAGATGAAACGCTTGGATTTGTTTCATAACGTTCGCAAACGTTTGGCTTAAATTGCTAAAAAGGTGAAATGTTTGGATTTGTTTCGTAACGTTTGTAAACGTTTGGCTTAAATCGCGAAAAAGGCGAAACGTTTGTATTTTTTTCGTAACCTTTGTATACGTTCGGCTTTAATCTCTAAAAAGGTGAAAGGTTTGGATTTTTTTCGTAACGTTTATAAACGTTTGGCTTAAATCGCTAAAAAGGGGAAACGTTTGGTTTTGTTTGGTAAACATTATAAACGTTCGACTTAAATAGCTAAAAAGGTGAAACGTTTGAATTTGGTTCGTATCCTTTGTAAACATTCGGCTTTAATCTCCAAAAAAGTGAAAGGTTTGGATTTGTTTCGTAACGTTTCTGAACGTTTGGCTTAAATCGCTAAAAAGGTAAAACGTTTGGTTTTGTCACGTAAACGTAATAAACATTTGGCTTAAATCGCTAAAAAGGTGAAACGTTTGGTTTTGTTTCGTAACGTTAGTAAAGGATTGGCTTAAATCTCTAAAAAGGTGAAACATTTGGTTTTGTTTCGTAATGTTCGTAAACGTTTGGCTTAAATCGCAAAAAAGGTGAAACGTTTGGATTTGTTTCGTAACGTTTGTAAACGTTTGGCTTAAATCTCTAAAAAGGTGAAAGGTTTGGATTTGTTTCGTAACGTTTCTGAACGTTTGGCTTGAATCGCTAAAAGGGGAAACGTTTGGTTTTGTTACGTAAACATAATAAACGTTCGGCTTAAATAGCTAAAAAGGTTAAAAGGTTGGATTTGTTTCGAAATGTTTTAAACGTTTGGATTTATTTCAAACCTTTTTTTATTTGTTTCGTAGCGTTTGTAAACATTTGACTTCAATAACTAAAAAGGTGAAACGTTTGGATTTGTTTCGTAACGTTTGTAAACGTTTGGCTTAAATCACTAAAAATGTGAAACGTTTAGATTTGTTTCGTAACGTTTACAAACGTTTGGTTTTGTTTCGTAACGTTTACAAACGTTTGGCTTAAATCGCTAAAATGGGGAAATGTTTGCTTTTGTTTTTTGGCGTTTGTAAACGTTTCGCTTAAATCGCTAAAAAGGCGAAATGTTTGGATTTTTTTCGTAATGTTTGTAAACGTTTGGATAAAATTGCTAAACAGATGAAACGCTTGGATTTGTTTCATAACGTTCGTAAACGTTTGGCTTAAATTGCTAAAAAGGTGAAATGTTTGGATTTGTTTCATAACGTTTGTAAACGTTTGGCTTAAATCGCGAAAAAGGCGAAACGTTTGTTTTTTTTTCGTAACCTTTGTATACGTTCGGCTTTAATCTCTAAAAAGGTGAAAGGTTTGGATTTGTTTCGTAACGTTTGTAAAGTTTGGCTTAAATCGCTAAAAAGGTGAAACGTTTGGTTTTGTTTGTAAACATTATAAACGTTCGACTTAAATAGCTAAAAAGGTGAAACGTTTGAATTTGGTTCGTAACCTTTGTAAACATTCGGCTTTAATCTCCAAAATAGTGAAAGGTTTGGATTTGTTTCGTAACGTTTCTGAACGTTTGGCTTAAATCGCTAAAAAGGTGAAACGTTTGGTTTTGTCACGCAAACGTAATAAACGTTTGGCTTAAATCGCTAAAAAGGTGAAACGTTTGGTTTTGTTTCGTAACGTTAGTAAAAGATTGGCTTAAATCTCTAAAAAGGTGAAACATTTGGTTTTGTTTCGTAATGTTCGTAAACGTTTGGCTTAAATCGCAAAAAAGGGGAAACGTTTGTATTTGTTTCGTAACGTTTGTAAACGTTTGGCTTAAATCTCTAAAAAGGTGAAAGGTTTGGATTTGTTTCGTAACATTTCTGAATGTTTGGCTTGAATCGCTAAAAGGGGAAACGTTTGGTTTTGTTACGTAAACATAATAAACGTTCGGCTTAAATAGCTAAAAAGGTGAAAAGGTTGGATTTGTTTCGTAATGTTTTAAACGTTTGGATTTATTTCAAACCTTTTTTTATTTGTTTCGTAGCGTTTGTAAACATTTGACTTAAATCGCTAAAATGTTGAAACGTTTGGTTTTGTTTTTTAGCGTTTGTAAACGTTTGGCTTAAATCGCTAAAAAGGCGAAACGTTTGGATTTGTTTCGTAATGTTTGTAAACGTTTGGCTAATATTGCTAAAAGATGAAACACTTTGATTTGTTTCGTAACGTTTGTAAATGTTTGGCTTAAATTGCTAAAAAGGTAAAACGTTTGGATTTGTTTCGTAACGTTTTTAAACGTTCGGCTTAAATTGCGAAAAAGGTGAAACGTTTGGTTTTGTTTCGTAACCTTTGTACACGTTCGGCTTTAATCTCTAAAACGGTGAAAGGTTTGGATTTGTTTCGTAACGTTTGTAAACGTTTCGCTTAAATCGCTAAAAAGGTGAAACGTTTGGTTTTTTTTTCGTAAACATTATAAACGTTCGGCTTAAATAGCTAAAAAGGTGAAACGGTTGGATTTGTTTCGTAATGTTTTAAACGTTTGGATTTATTTCAACCCTTTTTTATTTGTTTTGTAACGTTTGTAAACGTTTGGCTTCAATCACTAAAAAGGTGAAAACGTTTGGATTTGTTTCGTAACGTTTGTAAACGTTTGGCTTAAATCACTAAAAATGTGAAACGTTTAGATTTGTTTTGTAACGTTTACAAACGTTTGGTTTTGTTTCGTAACGTTTATATAACGTTTGGCTTAAATCGCTAAAATGGGGAAACATTTGGTTTTGTTTATTAGCGTTTGTAAACGTTTGGCCTAAATCGCTAAAAAGGGGAAATGTTTGGTTTTGTTTCGTAACGTTTGTAAACGATTGGCTTAAATAGCTTAAAAGGTGAAATGTTTGGATTTGTTTCGTAACGTTTTAAATGTTTGGATTAAATCGCTAAAAAGATGAAACCTTTGGTTATGTTTCGCAATGTTTTAAACGTTTTGTTTTGTTCGTAACGTTTGTAACGTTTGACTTTAATCGCTAAAAAGGTGAAACTTTTGGATTTGTTTCGTAACGTTTGTAAACATTCGGCTTAAATCTCTAAAATGGGGAAACGTATGGATTTGTTTCGTACTTTTTTAAACATTTGGTTTTGTTTCGTAATGTTTAAAACGTGTGGCTTAAATCGCTAATAATGAGAAACGTTTGGTTTTGTTTCGTAATGTTTCTAAACGTTTGGCTTAAATCGCTAAAACAGTGAAACGATTGGATTTGTTTCGTAACGTTTGTAAACATTTGACTTAAATCTCTAAAAAGGTAAAACGTTTGGACTTGTTTTGTATTGTTTGTAAACGTTTAGCTTAAATCGCAAAAAAGGAGAAATGTTTGGATTTGTTTCGTAACCTTTGTAAACGTTTAGCTAAAATTGTTAAAAAGCTGAAACGCTTGGATTTGTTTCGTAACGTTTGTAAACGTTCGGCTAAAGTCGCTAAAAAGGGGAAACATTTGGATTTGTTTCATAACGTTTGTAAACGTTTGGCTTCAATTGCTAAAAATGGAAAACGTTTGGATTTGTTTCGTAGCGTTTATAAACGTTTGGCTTAAATTGTTAAAATGGTGAAACCTTTGTTTTGTTTCGTAACGTTTGTTAACTTTTGGATTGAATTGTTAAAATTGTGAAACGTATAGATTAGTTTCATAATATTTGTTAACGTTTGGCTTGAATCGCGAAAAAGGAGAAACGTTTGGATTTGTTTCGTAACGATTGTAAACCTTTGACTTTAATCGCTAAAAAGGTGAAACATTTGGATTTGTTTCGTAACGTTTTAAACGTTTAGCTGAAATCGTTAATATGGTAAAACGTTTGAATTGATTTCGTAACATTTGTAAACGTTTGGCTAAAATGGCTAAAAAGGTGAAACGTTTGGTTTTGTTTCGTAACGTTTGTAAATGTTCCGCTTGAATCGCTAAAAAGGAGAAACGTTTGGATTTGTTTCGTAACGTTTGTAAACGTTTGGATAAAATTGCTAAAAAGATAAAACGCTTGGATTTGTTTCGTAACGTTTGTAAACGTTCGGATTAAATTGCTAAAAAGGGGAAACGTTTGGATTTGTTTCGTAACGTTTGTAAACGCTCGGCTTAAATCGCGAAAAAGGTGAAACATTTGGTTTTGTTTCGTAACCTTTGTAAACTTTCGGCTTTAATCTCTAAAAAGGTGAAAGGTTTGGATTTGTTTCGTAACGTTTGTAAACGTTTGGCTTAAATTGCTAAAAAGGTGAAACATTTGGTTTTGTTTCGTAAACATTATAAACGTTTGGCTTAAATAGCTAAAAAGGTAAAACGGTTGGATTTGTTTCGTAATGTTTTAAACGTTTGGATTTATTTCAACCCTTTTTTTATTTGTTTCGTAACGTTTGTAAACGTTTGGCTTCAATCACTAAAAAGGTGAAGCGTTTGGATTTGTTTCGTAACGTTTGTAAATGTTTGGCTTAAATCATTAACAATATGAAACGTTTAGATTTGTTTCATAACGTTTACAAATGTTTGGTTTTGTTTCGTAACGTTTATAAACGTTTGGCTAAAATCGCTAAAATGGGGACATGTTTGGTTTTGTCTTTTAACGTTTGTAAACGTTGGCTTAAATTACTAAAAAGGTGAAACGTTTGGTTTTGTTTCGTAACGTTTGTAAACAATGGGCTTAAGTCGCTTAAAAACTGAAACGTAAGGATTTGTTTCGTAACGTTTTAAATGTTTGGCTTAAATCGCTAAAAAGGTAAAACGTTTTGTTTTGTTTCGCAAAGTTTTAAACGTTTTGTTTTGTTTCGTAACGTTTATAACGTTTGGCTTTAATCGCAAAAAAGGTGAAACGTTTAGATTTTTTTCGTAACGTTTGTAAACGTTCGGCTGAAATCTCTAAAATGGGGAAATGTTTGGATTTGTTTCGTAAGTTTTTAAACATTTGGTTTTGTTTCGTAATGTTTAAAACGTGTGGCTTAAATCGCTAAAAATGAGAAACGTTTGGTTTTGTTTCGTAATATTTGTAAACGTTTGGCTTAAATTGCTAAAACAGTGAAACGATTGGATTAGTTTCATTACGTTTGTAAACGTTTGGCTTTAATCGTGAAAAAGGGGAAACGTTTGGATTTGTTTCGTAACGATTGTAAACGTTTGACTTAAATCGCTAAAAAGGTGAAACTTTTGGATTTGTTTCGTAACGTTTTAAGCGTTTAGCTGAAATCGCTAATATGGTAAAACGTTTAAATTTATTTCGTAACCTTTGTAAACATTTGGCTAAAATCGTTAAAAAGTTGAAACGTTTGGTTTTGTTTCGTAACGTTTGAAAATGTTCCGCTTCAATCGCTAAAAAGGCGAAACGTTTGGATTTGTTTCGTAACGTTTGTAAACGTTTGGCTAAAATTGCTAAAAACATGAATAGCATAAATTTGTTTCGTAACGTTTGTAAACGTTTGGCTTAAATTGCTAAAAAGGTGAAACGTTTGGATTTGTTTTGTATCGTTTGTAAACGTTTGGCTTAAATTGCAAAAAAGGGGAAACATTTGGATTTGTTTCGTAACGTTTGTAAACGCTTGGCTTAAATCGCTAAAAAGGGGAAACTTTTGGATTTGTTTCGTAACCTTTGTAAATGTTTGGCTTAAATTGCTAAAAAGGTGAAACGCTTGGATTTGTTTCGTAATGTTTGTAAACGTTCGGCTTAAATCGATAAAAAGGGGAAACGTTTGGATTTTTTTCGTAACGTTTGTAAACGTTTGGCTTCAATCGCTAAAAAGGGAAAACGTTTGGATTTGTTTCGTAGCATTTATAAATGTTTGGCTTAAATCGCTAAAAAGGTAAAACTCTTGGTTTGTTTCGTACCGTTTGCAAACATTTGGCTTAAATTGCTAAAAATGTGAAACGTATGGATTAGTTTCATAATGTTTGTAAACGTTTGGCTTTAATCATGAAAAAGGGGAAACGTTTGGATTTGTTTCGTAACGATTTTAAACGTTTGACTTAAATCGCTAAAAAGGTGAAACTTTTGGATTTGTTTCGTAACGTTTTAAGCGTTTAGCTGAAATCGCTAATATGGTCAAACGTTTAAATTTATTTCGTAACCTTTGTAAACATTTGGCTAAAATCGTTAAAAAGTTGAAACGTTTAGTTTTGTTTTGTAACGTTTGTAAATGTTCCGCTTCAATCGCTAAAAAGGCGAAACGTTTGGATTTGTTTCGTAACGTTTATAAACGTTTGGCTAAAATTGCTAAAAAGATGAATAGCATAAATTTGTTTCGTAACGTTCGTAAACGTTTGGCTTAAATTGCTAAAAAGGTGATACGTTTGGATTTGTTTCGTAACGTTTGTAAACGTTCGGTTAAATCGCGAAAAAGGTGAAACGTTTGGTTTTGTTTCGTAACCTTTGTAAACCTTCGGCTTTAATCTCTAAAAAGGAGAAAGGTTTTGATTTGTTTCGTAACGTTTGTAAAAGTTTGGCTTAAATCGCTAAAAAGGTGAAACGTTTGGTTTTGTTTCGTAAACATTATAAACGTTCGGCTTAAATAGCTAAAAAGGTGAAACCGTTGGATTTGTTTCGTAATGTTTTAATCGTTTGGATTTATTTCAACCCTTTTTTTATTTGTTTCGTATCGTTTGTAAACGTTTGGCTTCAATCACTAAAAAGGTGAAACGTTTGGATTTGTTTCGTAACGTTTGCAAACATTTGGCTTATATCAGTAAAAATATGAAACGTTTAGATTTGTTTCGTAATGTTTACAAACATTTGGTTTTGTTTTGTCACGTTTATAAACGTTTGGCTTAAATCGCTAAAATGGGGAAACATTTGGTTTTGTTTTTTAGCGTTTGTAAACGTTTGGCTTAAATCGTTAAAATGGGGAAACGTTTGGTGTTGTTCTATAACATTTGTAAACGTTTGGATTTGTTTTGTAACGTTTTAAACGTTTGGTTTTGTTTCGTAACGTTTGCAAACTTTTGGCTAAAATTGCTAAAAAGGTGAAACGTTTTATTTTGTTTCGTAACGTTTGCAAATGTTTGGCTGAAATCGCTAAAAAGGCGAAACTTTTGGATTTGTTTCATAATGTTTGTTAACGTTTGGCTTAAATCTCTAAAAAGGTGAAACGTTTGGATTTGTTTTCGTAATATTTGTAAACGTATGGCTTAAATCGCTAAAAAGGTGAAACGTTTGGTTTTGTTTCGTAACGTTTGTAAACGGTTGGTTTAAATCACTAAAAAGGTGAGACGTTTGGTTATGTTTCGTAACGTTTGTACACGTTTGGATTTGTTTTGTAATGTTTGTTTCGTAACGTTGTAAAGGTTTGCTTTTGTTTCGTAACGTTTGTAAACGTTTGGCTTAAATCGCTAAAACGGGGAAATGTTTTGTTTTGTTTCGTAATGTTTGTTAATGTTTGGCTTCAATACCTAAAAAGGTGAAACATTTGGTTTTGTTTTATAACGTTTGTAAATGTTTCGATTTGTTTCGTAACGTTTTAAACGTTTGGTTTTGTTTCGTAACGTTTGTAAACGTTTGGCTTATATCCCTAAAAAGGTGAAACGTTTGGTTTTTTCTCTTAATTTTTGTAAAAGTTTGACTTAAATCGGTAAAAAGGTAAAACATTTGGATTTGTTTCGTAACGTTTGTAAATGTTTGGGTTCAATCATTAAAAATGTGAAATGTTTGGATTTATTTCGTAGTGTTTGTAAACGTTTGACTTAAATCGCTAAAAATGTGAAACATTTGGTTTTGTTCCGTAATGTTAGTAAACGTTTGGCTTAAATTGCAAAAAAGGCTAAACGCTTAGATTTGTTTCGTAACGTTTGTAAACGTTTGTCTTATATCGCTAAAATGGTGCAACGTTTGGTTTTATTTCGTAACGTTTGTAAACGTTTGGCTTAAATTGCTATAAAAGTAAAAAGCTTGGATTTGATTCGTAACGTTTGGAAATGTTTGGTTTTATTTCGTAACGTTTGTAAACGTTTGGCTTAAATCGCTAAAAAGGTGAAACGTTTGAATTCGCTTCGTAACGTTTTAAGCGTTTGGTTTTGTTTCGAAACATTTGGATTTGTTTCGTAACATTTGGATTCAATCACTAAAAAGGTGAAACGTTTGGATTTGTTTCATAACGTTTCTAAACGTTTGGCTTAAATTGCTAAAAAGGTGAAACGCTTAAATTTTTTTCAATACGTTTGTAAACATTTTGCTTAAATTGCTAAAAAGATGAAACATTTGGATTTGTTTCATATAAACATTTGGCTTAAATCGCTAAAAAGGTTAAACATTTGTATTTTTTTCGAAACGTTTGTTAACGTTTGGCTTAAATAGCTAAAAAGGGGAAACGTTTGGATTTTTTTCGTAACGTTTGTAAACGTTTGGCTTAAATTGCTAAAAAGGTGAAATGCTTGGATTTGTTTCGTAACGTTTGTAAACGTTTTGCTTAAATTGCTAAAAAGCTGCAAGGCTCGGTTTTGTTTCGTAACGTTTATAAACGTTTGGCTTAAGTCGCTAAATATGTGAAACGTTTGGATTTGTTTCATAATGTTTTAAACGTTTGGTTTTGGTTCGTAACGTTTGTAAACATTTCACTTAAATCGCTGAAAAGGTGAAACATTTGGATTTGTTTCGTAATGTTTGATAACGTTTGGCTTATATCGCTAAAAAGGGGAAACGTTTGGATTTGTTTGGTAACGTTTGTAAACATTTAGCTTAAATCGCTAAAAAGGTGAAACGTTTGGATTTATTTCGTAACGTTTGTAAACGTTTGGCTTAAATCTCAAAAAAGGTGAAACGTGGATTTGTTTCGTAACGTTTGTAAACGTTTTGCTTAAATCGCTAAAACGGTGAAACACTTGGATATGTTTCGTAACGTTTGTAAACGTTTGGCTAAAATTCCTAAAAAGATGAAACGCTTGGATGTGTTTTGTATCGTTTGTAAATGTTTGGCTTAAATTGCTACAAAGGTGAAACGCTTGGATTTGTTTCGCAACGTTTGTAAACATTTGGCTTAAATTGCTAAAAATGGAAAAAGTTTGGATTTTTCTCGTAGTTCTTGTAAGCATTTCCGTTAAATCGCTAAAAGGGTGAAACATATCGTAACGTTTGTAAACATTTGGCTTAAATCGCAGAAAATGTGAAACGTTTGGATTTGTTTCGTAACGTTTGTAAACGTTTGGCTTTAATTGCTAAAAATGGGAAACGTTTGGATTTGTTTTGTAACGTTTGTAAACGTTTGGCTTAAATCGCTGAAAAGGGTAAAACGTTTTGATTTGTTTCGTAACTTTTGTAAACGTTTGTCTTAAATCGCTAAAAAGGTGAAACGGTTGGATTTGTTTTGTAACGTTTGTAAACGTTTGGCTTAAATTGCTAAAATTGGGAAATGCTTGAATGTGTTTCGTAACGTTTAAATTGCTAAAAAGACGAAACGCTTGGATTTGTTTCGTAACGTTTGTAAACGTTTGGCTTAAATTGCTAAAAAGGTGAAACGCTTGGTTTTGTTTCGTAACATTTGTAAACGTTTGACTTAAATCGCTAAAAGTGGGTAACGTTTGGATTTGTTTTATAACGTTTTAAACGTTTGGTTTTGTTTTGTAACGTTTCTAAACGTTTCGTTTAAATCGCTGAAAAGGTGAAACGTTTGGATTTGTTTCGTAACGTCTGTAAACGTTTAGCTCAAATCGCTAAAAAGGTGAAACGTTTGGATTTGTTTTGTAATGTTTGTAAACATTTGGCTTAAATTTCTAAAAAGGTGAAACATTTGGATTTTTTTCGTAACGTTTGTTAACATATGGCTTAAATCGCTAAAAATGTGAAACGTTTGGCTTTGTTTTGTAACGTTTGTAAACGTTTGGCATAAATCAATAAAATGGTTAGACGTTTGGTTTTGTTTCGTATCGTTTGTCAACTTTTGGATTTGTTTCGCAATGTTTTTTCGTAACGTTTTAAACGTTTGCTTTTGTTTCGTAACGTTTGTAAACGATTGGCTTAAATCGCTAAAACGGTGAAACGTGTGGTTTTGTTTCGTAATGTTTGTAAAACTTTGTCTTAAATCGCTAAAAAGGTTAAACATTTGGTTTTATTTTATTACGTTTGTAAATGTTTCGATTTGTTTCGTAGCGTTTTAAACGTTTGGTTTAGTTTCTTAACGTTTGTAAACGTTTGGCTTAAATCGCTAAAAAGGTGAAACGTTTGGTTTTTTCTCGTAATTTTTGTAAACGTTTGGCTTTAATTGCTAAAAATGGGAAACGTTTGGATTTGTTTTGTAACGTTTGTAAACGTTTGGCTTAAATCGCTAAAAAGGTGTAACGTTTTGATTTGTTGCGTAACTTTTGTAAACGTTTGTCTTAAATCGCTAAAAAGGTGAAACAGTTAGATTTGTTTTGTAACGTTTGTAAACGTTTGGCTTAAATTGCTAAAATTGGGAAATACTTGAATATGTTTCGTAACGTTTGTAAACGTTTGGCTTAAATTGCTAAAAAGACAAAACGCTTGGATTTGTTTCTTAACGTTTGTAAACGTTTGGCTTAAATTGCTAAAAAGGTGAAACGCTTGGTTTTGTTTCGTAACATTTGTAAACGTTTGACTTAAATCGCTAATAGTGGGAAACGTTTGGATTTGTTTTATAACGTTTTAAACGTTTGGTTTTATTTTGTAACGTTTCTAAACGTTTGGTTTAAATCGCTGAAAAGGTGAAACGTTTGGATTTGTTTCGTAACGTTTGTAAACGTTTGGCTCAAATCGCTAAAAAGGTGAAATGTTTGGATTTGTTTTGTAATGTTTGTTAACATTTGGCTTAAATTTCTAAAAAGGTGAAACATTTGGATTTTTTTCGTATCGTTTGTAAACATATGGCTTAAATCGCTAAAAAGGTGAAACATTTGGCTTTGTTTCGTAACGTTTGTAAACATTTGGCATAAATCAATAAAATGGTTAGACGTTTGGTTTTGTTTGGTATCGTTTGTAAACTTTTGGATTTGTTTTGCAATTTTTTTCCGTAACGTTTTAAGCGTTTGCTTTTGTTTCGTAACGTTTGTAAACGATTGGCTTAAATCGCTAATACGGTGAAACGTGTGGTTTTTTTTCGTAATGTTTGTAAAACTTTGTCTTAAATCGCTAAAAAGGTTAAACATTTGGTTTTATTTTATTACGTTTGTAAATGTTTCGATTTGTTTCGTAGCGTTTTAAACGTTTGGTTTTGTTTCTTAACGTTTGTAAACGTTTGGCTTAAATCGCTAAAAAAGTGAAACGTTTGGTTTTTTCTCGTAATTTTTGTAAACGTTTGGCTTAAATCGCGAAAAAGGTGAAATGTTTGCATTTGTTTCGTAAAGTTTGTAAACGTTTGGGTTCAATCATTAAAAAAGGGAAACGTTTAGATTAGTTTCTTAGTGTTTTCAAATGTTTGGCTTAAATCGTTAAAAATGGGAAACATTTGGTTTTGTTCCGTAACGTAAGTAAACGTTTGGCTTAAATTGCTAAAAAGGTGAAACGTTTTGATTTTTTTGTAACGTTTGTAAACGTTTGGCTTATATCGCTAACAAGGTGCTATGTTTGGTTTTTTTCATAACATTTGTAAACGTTTGGCTTAAATCGTTAAAAAGGCGAAACGTTCGAATTTTCTTCGTAACGTTTTAAACGTTTGGATTTGTTTTGAAACGTTTGATCTGTTTCGTAACATTTGTAAACGTTTGGCTTCAATCACTAAAAAGGTGAAACATTTGGATTTGTTTCGTAACGTTTGGCTTAAATTACTAAAAAGGTGAAATGCTTGAATTTTTTTCGTAATGTTTGTAAACGTTTGGCTTATATCGCTAAAAAGGGGAAACTTTTGGATTTGTTTCGTAACCTTTGTAAATGTTTGGCTTAAATTGCTAAAAAGGTGAAACGCTTGGATTTGTTTCGTAATGTTTGTAAACGTTCGGCTTAAATCGATAAAAAGGGGAAACGTTTGGATTTTTTTCGTAACGTTTGTAAACGTTTGGCTTCAATCGCTAAAAAGGGAAAACGTTTGGATTTGTTTCGTAGCATTTATAAATGTTTGGCTTAAATCGCTAAAAAGGTAAAACGCTTGGTTTGTTTCGTACCGTTTGCAAACATTTGGCTTAAATTGCTAAAAATGTGAAACGTATGGATTAGTTTCATAATGTTTGTAAACGTTTGGCTTTAATCATGAAAAAGGGGAAACGTTTGGATTTGTTTCGTAACGATTTTAAACGTTTGACTTAAATCGCTAAAAAGGTGAAACTTTTGGATTTGTTTCGTAACGTTTTAAGCGTTTAGCTGAAATTGCTAATATGGTCAAACGTTTAAATTTATTTCGTAACCTTTGTAAACATTTGGCTAAAATCGTTAAAAAGTTGAAACGTTTAGTTTTGTTTTGTAACGTTTGTAAATGTTCCGCTTCAATCGCTAAAAAGGCGAAACATTTGGATTTGTTTCGTAACGTTTATAAACGTTTGGCTAAAATTGCTAAAAAGATGAATAGCATAAATTTGTTTCGTAACGTTTGTAAACGTTTTGCTTAAATTGCTAAAAAGGTGATACGTTTGGATTTGTTTCGTAACGTTTGTAAACGTTCGGTTAAATCGCGAAAAAGGTGAAACGTTTGGTTTTGTTTCGTAACCTTTGTAAACCTTCGGCTTTAATCTCTAAAAAGGTGAAAGGTTTTGATTTGTTTCGTAACGTTTGTAAAAGTTTGGCTTAAATCGCTAAAAAGGTGAAACGTTTGGTTTTGTTTCGTAAACATTATAAACGTTCGGCTTAAATAGCTAAAAAGGTGAAACCGTTGGATTTGTTTCGTAATGTTTTAATCGTTTGGATTTATTTCAACCCTTTTTTTATTTGTTTCATACCGTTTGTAAATGTTTGGCTTCAATCACTAAAAAGGTGAAACGTTTGGATTTGTTTCATAACGTTTGCAAACATTTGGCTTAAATCAGTAAAAATATGAAACGTTTAGATTTGTTTCGTAATGTTTACAAACGTTTGGTTTTGTTTTGTCACGTTTATAAACGTTTGGCTTAAATCTCTAAAATGGGGAAACATTTGGTTTTGTTTTTTAGCGTTTGTAAACGTTTGGCTTAAATCGTTAAAATGGGGAAACGTTTGGTGTTGTTCTATAACATTTGTAAACGTTTGGATTTGTTTTGTAACGTTTTAAACGTTTGGTTTTGTTTCGTAACTTTTGCAAACTTTTGGCTAAAATCGCTAAAAAGGTGAAACGTTTTATTTTGTTTCGTAACGTTTGCAAATGTTTGGCTTAAATCGCTAAAAAGGCGAAACTTTTGGATTTGTTTCATAATGTTTGTTAACGTTTGGCTTAAATCTCTAAAAAGGTGAAACGTTTGGATTTGTTTTCGTAATATTTGTAAACGTATGGCTTAAATCGCTAAAAAGGTGAAACGTTTGGTTTTGTTTCGTAACGTTTGTAAACGGTTGGTTTAAATCACTAAAAAGGTGAGACGTTTGGTTATGTTTCGTAACGTTTGTACACGTTTGGATTTGTTTTGTAATGTTTGTTTCGTAACGTTGTAAAGGTTTGCTTTTGTTTCGTAACGTTTGTAAACGTTTGGCTTAAATCGCTAAAACGGGGAAATGTTTTGTTTTGTTTCGTAATGTTTGTTAATGTTTAGCTTCAATACCTAAAAAGGTGAAACATTTGGTTTTGTTTTATAACATTTGTAAATGTTTCGATTTGTTTCGTAACGTTTTAAACGTTTGGTTTTGTTTCGTAACGTTTGTAAACGTTTGGCTTATATCCCTAAAAAGGTGAAACGTTTGGTTTTTTCTCTTAATTTTTGTAAAAGTTTGACTTAAATCGGTAAAAAGGTAAAACATTTGGATTTGTTTCGTAACGTTTGTAAATGTTTGGGTTCAATCATTAAAAATGTGAAATGTTTGGATTTATTTCGTAGTGTTTGTAAACGTTTGACTTAAATCGCTAAAAATGTGAAACATTTGGTTTTGTTCCGTAATGTTAGTAAACGTTTGGCTTAAATTGCAAAAAAGGCTAAACGCTTAGATTTGTTTCGTAACGTTTGTAAACGTTTGTCTTATATCGCTAAAATGGTGCAACGTTTGGTTTTATTTCGTAACGTTTGTAAACGTTTGGCTTAAATTGCTATAAAAGTAAAAAGCTTGGATTTGATTCGTAACGTTTGCAAATGTTTGGTTTTATTTCGTAACGTTTGTAAACGTTTGGCTTAAATCGCTAAAAAGGTGAAACGTTTGAATTCGCTTCGTAACGTTTTAAGCGTTTGGTTTTGTTTCGAAACATTTGGATTTGTTTCGTAACATTTGGATTCAATCACTAAAAAGGTGAAACGTTTGGATTTGTTTCATAACGTTTCTAAACGTTTGGCTTAAATTGCTAAAAAGGTGAAACGCTTAAATTTTTTTCAATACGTTTGTAAACATTTTGCTTAAATTGCTAAAAAGATGAAACATTTGGATTTGTTTCATATAAACATTTGGCTTAAATCGCTAAAAAGGTTAAACATTTGTATTTTTTTCGAAACGTTTGTTAACGTTTGGCTTAAATAGCTAAAAAGGGGAAACGTTTGGATTTTTTTCGTAACGTTTGTAAACGTTTGGCTTAAATTGCTAAAAAGGTGAAATGCTTGGATTTGTTTCGTAACGTTTGTAAACGTTTTGCTTAAATTGCTAAAAAGCTGCAAGGCTCGGTTTTGTTTCGTAACGTTTATAAACGTTTGGCTTAAGTCGCTAAATATGTGAAACGTTTGGATTTGTTTCATAATGTTTTAAACGTTTGGTTTTGGTTCGTAACGTTTGTAAAAATTTCGCTTAAATCGTTGAAAAGGTGAAACATTTGGATTTGTTTCGTAATGTTTGATAACGTTTGGCTTATATCGCTAAAAAGGTGAAACGTTTGGATTTGTTTGGTAACGTTTGTAAACATTTAGCTTAAATCGCTAAAAAGGTGAAACGTTTGGATTTATTTCGTAACGTTTGTAAACGTTTGGCTTAAATCTCAAAAAAGGTGAAACGTGGATTTGTTTCGTAACGTTTGTAAACGTTTTGCTTAAATCGCTAAAACGGTGAAACACTTGGATATGTTTCGTAACGTTTGTAAACGTTTGGCTAAAATTCCTAAAAAGATGAAACGCTTGGATGTGTTTTGTATCGTTTGTAAATGTTTGGCTTAAATTGCTACAAAGGTGAAACGCTTGGATTTGTTTCGCAACGTTTGTATACATTTGGCTTAAATTTCTAAAAATGGAAAAAGTTTGGATTTTTCTCGTAGTTCTTGTAAGCATTTCCGTTAAATCGCTAAAAGGGTGAAACATATCGTAGCGTTTGTAAACATTTGGCTTAAATCGCAGAAAATGTGAAACGTTTGGATTTGTTTCGTAACGTTTGTAAACGTTTGGCTTTAATTGCTAAAAATGGGAAACGTTTGGATTTGTTTTGTAACGTTTGTAAACGTTTGGCTTAAATCGCTGAAAAGGGTAAAACGTTTTGATTTGTTTCGTAACTTTTGTAAACGTTTGTCTTAAATCGCTAAAAAGGTGAAACGGTTGGATTTGTTTTGTAACGTTTGTAAACGTTTGGCTTAAATTGCTAAAATTGGGAAATGCTTGAATGTGTTTCGTAACGTTTAAATTGCTAAAAAGACGAAACGCTTGGATTTGTTTCGTAACGTTTGTAAACGTTTGGCTTAAATTGCTAAAAAGGTGAAACGCTTGGTTTCGTTTCGTAACATTTGTAAACGTTTGACTTAAATCGCTAAAAGTGGGTAACGTTTGGATTTGTTTTATAACGTTTTAAACGTTTGGTTTTGTTTTGTAACGTTTCTAAACGTTTCGTTTAAATCGCTGAAAAGGTGAAACGTTTGGATTTGTTTCGTAACGTTTGTAAACGTTTAGCTCAAATCGCTAAAAAGGTGAAACGTTTGGATTTGTTTTGTAATGTTTGTTAACATTTGGCTTAAATTTCTAAAAAGGTGAAACATTTGGATTTTTTTCGTAACGTTTGTTAACATATGGCTTAAATCGCTAAAAAGGTGAAACGTTTGGCTTTGTTTTGTAACGTTTGTAAACGTTTGGCATAAATCAATAAAATGGTTAGACGTTTGGTTTTGTTTCGTATCGTTTGTCAACTTTTGGATTTGTTTCGCAATGTTTTTTCGTAACGTTTTAAACGTTTGCTTTTGTTTCGTAACGTTTGTAAACGATTGGCTTAAATCGCTAAAACGGTGAAACGTGTGGTTTTGTTTCGTAATGTTTGTAAAACTTTGTCTTAAATCGCTAAAAAGGTTAAACATTTGGTTTTATTTTATTACGTTTGTAAATGTTTCGATTTGTTTCGTAGCGTTTTAAACGTTTGGTTTAGTTTCTTAACGTTTGTAAACGTTTGGCTTAAATCGCTAAAAAAGTGAAACGTTTGGTTTTTTCTCGTAATTTTTGTAAACGTTTGGCTTTAATTGCTAAAAATGGGAAACGTTTGGATTTGTTTTGTAACGTTTGTAAACGTTTGGCTTAAATCGCTAAAAAGGTGTAACGTTTTGATTTGTTGCGTAACTTTTGTAAACGTTTGTCTTAAATCGCTAAAAAGGTGAAACAGTTGGATTTGTTTTGTAACGTTTGTAAACGTTTGGCTTAAATTGCTAAAATTGGGAAATACTTGAATATGTTTCGTAACGTTTGTAAACGTTTGGCTTAAATTGCTAAAAAGACGAAACGCTTGGATTTGTTTCTTAACGTTTGTAAACGTTTGGCTTAAATTGCTAAAAAGGTGAAACGCTTGGTTTTGTTTCGTAACATTTGTAAACGTTTGACTTAAATCGCTAAAAGTGGGAAACGTTTGGATTTGTTTTATAACGTTTTAAAGGTTTGGTTTTATTTTGTAACGTTTCTAAACGTTTGGTTTAAATCGCTGAAAAGGTGAAACGTTTGGATTTGTTTCGTAACGTTTGTAAACGTTTGGCTCAAATCGCTAAAAAGGTGAAATGTTTGGATTTGTTTTGTAATGTTTGTTAACATTTGGCTTAAATTTCTAAAAAGGTGAAACATTTGGATTTTTTTCGTATCGTTTGTAAACATATGGCTTAAATCGCTAAAAAGGTGAAACATTTGGCTTTGTTTCGTAACGTTTGTAAACATTTGGCATAAATCAATAAAATGGTTAGACGTTTGGTTTTGTTTGGTATCGTTTGTAAACTTTTGGATTTGTTTTGCAATTTTTTTCCGTAACGTTTTAAACGTTTGCTTTTGTTTCGTAACGTTTGTAAACGATTGGCTTAAATCGCTAATACGGTGAAACGTGTGGTTTTTTTTCGTAATGTTTGTAAAACTTTGTCTTAAATCGCTAAAAAGGTTAAACATTTGGTTTTATTTTATTACGTTTGTAAATGTTTCGATTTGTTTCGTAGCGTTTTAAACATTTGGTTTTGTTTCTTAACGTTTGTAAACGTTTGGCTTAAATCGCTAAAAAAGTGAAACGTTTGGTTTTTTCTCGTAATTTTTGTAAACGTTTGGCTTAAATCGCGAAAAAGGTGAAATGTTTGCATTTGTTTCGTAAAGTTTGTAAACGTTTGGGTTCAATCATTAAAAAAGGGAAACGTTTAGATTAGTTTCTTAGTGTTTGCAAACGTTTGGCTTAAATCGTTAAAAATGGGAAACATTTGGTTTTGTTCCGTAACGTAAGTAAACGTTTGGCTTAAATTGCTAAAAAGGTGAAACGTTTTGATTTTTTTGTAACGTTTGTAAACGTTTGGCTTATGTCGCTAACAAGGTGCTATGTTTGGTTTTTTTCATAACATTTGTAAACGTTTGGCTTAAATCGTTAAAAAGGCGAAACGTTCGAATTTTCTTCGTAACGTTTTAAACGTTTGGATTTGTTTTGAAACGTTTGAACTGTTTCGTAACATTTGTAAACGTTTGGCTTCAATCACTAAAAAGGTGAAACATTTGGATTTGTTTCGTAACGTTTGGCTTAAATTACTAAAAAGGTGAAATGCTTGAATTTTTTTCGTAATGTTTGTAAACGTTTGGCTTATATCGCTAAAAAGGTTAAACATTCGGAATTTTTTCGTAACATTTGTATACGTTTGGCTTAAAAAGCTAAAAAGGGGAAACGTTTGGCTTAAATTGCTAAAAAGGTGAAACGCTTGGATTTGTTTTGTACCGTTTGTAAACGTTTGTCTTAAATTCCAAAAAAAGTGAAAGGCTTGGAATTATTTCGTAACGTTTGTAAACGTTTGGCTTAAATCGCTAAAAATGTGAAACTTTTTGATTTGTTTCGTAGTATTTTAAACGTTTGGTTTTGTTTCATGACATTTGTAAATGTTTGGCTTAAATCGCTGAAAAGGTGAAACGTTTGGATTTGTTTCTTAATGTTTGTAAACGTTGGCTTATATTGCTAAAAAGGGGAAAACGTTTGGATTTGTTTCGTAACGTTTGTAAACGTTTGGCTTAAATCTCTAAAAAGGTGAAACACTTGGATGTGTTTCGTAACGTTTGTAAACGTTTGGCTTAAATTGCTAAAAAGATGACACGCTTGGATGTGTTTCGTATCGTTTGTAAACATTTGGCTTAAATTACTAAAAAGGTGAAACGCTTGGATTTGTTTCATAACGTTTGTAAACGTTTGGCTTAAATTACTAAAAAGGGGAAACATTTGGATTTCCTTCGTAGCGTTTGTAAACATTTGCCTTATATCACTAAAAATGTGAAACGTTTGGATATGTTTCGTAACGTTTGTAAACGTTTGGCTTAAATCGCTGAAAAATGTGAAACGTTTGGATTTGTTTCGTAACGTCTGTAAACGTTTGCCTCCAATTGCTAAAAATGTGAAACGTATGGATTTGTTTCGTAACATTTGTAAACGTTTGGCTTAAATTGCTAAAAAAGGTGAAACGTTTTGATTTATTTTGTATCATTTTTAAACATTTGTCTTAAATCGCTAAAAAGGTGAAACGTTTGGATTTGTTTCGTAACGTTTGTAAACGTTTGGCTTAAATTGCTAAATAGGTGAAATGCTTGAATGTGTTTCGTAACGTTTGTAAACGTTTGGCTTAAATTGCTAAAAAGGTGAAACACTTGGATTTGTTTCGTAACGTTTGTAAACGTTTCGCTTAAATTGCTAAAAAGGTGAAATTCTTGGTTTTCTTTCGTAACATTTGTAAACGTTTGACTTAAATTGCTAAAATTGTGAAACGTCTGGATTTGTTTCGTAACGTTTTAAATGTTTGGTTTTATTTCGTAACGTTTCTAAATATTTGGTTTAAATTGCTGAAAAGGTGAAACGTTTGGATTTGTTACGTAATATTTGTAAACGTTTGGCTTAAATCGCTAAAAAGGTGAAACGTTTGGATTTGTTTCGCAAGGTTTATAAACATTTGGCTTAAATCACTAAAAAGGGGAAACATTTTATTTTGTTTCGTAACGTTTGTAAACGTTTCGCTTAAATCGCTAAAAAGGGGAAACGTTTGGATTTGTTTCATAACGTTTGTAAATGTTTGGCTTAAATCGCTAAAAAGGGGAAACGTTTTAATTTGTTTCGTAACGTTTGTAAACGTTTGGCTTAAATCGCTAAAAAGGTGACACATTTGGATTTGTTTCGTAATGTTTGTTAACGTTAGGCTTAAATCGCTAAAAAGGTGAAACGTTTGGATTTTTTTTGTAACGTTTGTAAACATATGGTTTAAATCGCTAAAAAGGTGAAACGTTTCGTTTTATTTCGTAACGTTTGTAAACGTTTGGCTTAAATCACCAAAAAGGTGAGACGTTTGGTTTTGTTTCGTAACGTTTGTACGCGTTTGGATTTGTTTCGTAATGTTTGTTTCGTAACGTTTTAAACGTTTGCTTTTGTTTCGTAACGTTTGTAAACATTTGGCTTAAATTGCTAAAATGGTGAAACGTTTTGTTTTGTTTCGTAATGTTTGTAAACGTTTGTCTTAAATACCTAAAAAGGTGAATCATTTGGTTTTGTTTTGAAACGTTTGTAAATGTTTCGATTTGTTTCGTAACGTTTTAAACGTTTGGTTTTGTTTCGTAACGTTTGTAAACGTTTGACTTAAATCACTAAAAATGTGAATTGTTTGGTTTTTCCTCCTAAGTTTGGTAATAGTTTGGCTTATATCGCTAAAAAGGTGAAACGCTTGGATTTGTTTCGTAACGTTTGTAAACGTTTGGCTTAAATTGCTAAAAAGGTGAAATGGTTGGTTTTGTTTCGTAACATTTGTAAACGTTTGGCTTAAATCACTAAAAGTGTGAAACATTTTGATTTGTTTCATAACGTTTTAAACGTTTGGTTTTGTTTCGTAACATTTCTAAACGTTTGGTTTAAATCGCTGAAAAGCTGAAACGTTTGGATTTGTTTCGTAATGTTTGTAAACGTTTGACTTAAATCCTAAAATGGGGGAAACATTTGGATTTGTTTCATAACGTTTGTAAACGTTTGGCTTAAATCGCTAAAAAGGGGAAACGTTCGGATTTGTTTCGTAACGTTTGTAAATGTTTGGCTTAAATCGCTAAAAAGGGGAAACGATCGGATTTGTTTCGTAACGTTTGGCTTAAATCGCTAAAAAGGTGAAACATTTTGATTTGTTTCGTAACGTTTGTAATCGTTTGGCTTAAAATGCTAAAAAGGTGACACGCTTGGATGTGTTTCGTAACGTTTGTAAACGTTTGGCTTAAATTGCTAAATAGGTTAAACGCTTGAATTTTTCTCGTAACGTGTGTAAACGTTTGCCTTAAATTTCTAAGAAGGTGAAACGCTTGGATTAGTTTCGTATCATTTATAAACATTTTGATTAAATCGCTAAAAAGGGGAAACGTTTGGATTTGTTTTGTACCGTTTATTAACATTTGCCTTAAATCGCTAAAAAGGTGAAACATTTTGATATGTTCGTAATGTTTGTAAACGTTTGGCTTAAATTGCTAAAAAGGTGGAAACGCTTTGATTTGTTTCATAACTTTGGATTATATTACTAAAAAGGTGAAACGCTTGGTTTTATGGCGTAACATTTGTAAACGTTTGGCTTAAATAGCTGAAATGTGAAACATTTGGATTTGTTTCGTAACGTTTGGCTTAAATCGCTAAAATGGGGAAACGTTTGGATTTATTTCGTAACGTTTTAAACGTTTGGCTTAAATCGCTAAAATGGGGAAACGTTTGAATTTGTTTCGTAACGTTTGTAAACGTTTGGCTTAAATTGCTATAAACAGTAAACGTGTGGATTTGTTTCGTAGCGTTTGTAAACGTTTTCCTTCAATCACTAATAAGGTGAAAGGTTTGGTTTATTTCGTAACGTTTAGCTTAAATTTCTAGAAAGGTAAAACGCTCGGATTTTTTTCATATCGTTTGTAAACATTTGGCTAAAATTGAAATGTTTGGATTTGTTTCATAAAGTTTGTAAACGTTTAGCTTAAATTGCTAAAAAGCTAAAACGTTTGGTTTTGTTTTGTAACGTTTGTAAACGTTTGGCATAAATAGCTAAAAATGTGAAACGCTAGGATTTGTTTAGTGACGTTTATAAATATTTGGCTTAAATTGCTAAAATAGTGAAACATTTGGTTTTGTTTCATAACGTTTGTAAATGTTTGGCTTAAATTGCTAAAAAGGTGAAATATTTCGATTTGTTTCGTGACGTTTGTAAACGATTGGCGTAAATTGCTAAAAAGGTGAAATGTTTGGATTTGTTTCGTAACGTTTATAAACGTTTGGCCTAAATTACTAAAAGGGGAAACATTTGTATTTGTTTTGTTGCGTTTGTAAATGTTTGGCTTCTATCGCTAAAAAGGGGAAACGTTTGGATTTGATTCGTAACATTTGTAAATGTTTGACTTAAATCGCTAAAAAGGTGAAACGCTTGGATTTGTTTTGTAAAGTTAGTAAATGTTTTGCTCAAATAGCCAAAAAGGTGAGACGTTTGGATTTGTCTCGTAACGTTTGTTAACGTTTGGCTTAAATCGCTAAAAAGGTGAAACGTTTTGAATTGTTTCGTAGCATTTTTAAACGTTTGGCTTAAATTGTTAAAAGGTTGAAACGCTTGGATTTGTTTCGTAACGTTTCAAAACCTTTGGCTTAAGTCACTAAAATGGGGAACCGTTTACAAACGTTACGAAACAAATCCAAACGTTTCACTTTTTTTTAGCAATTTAAGCTAAATGTTTACAAAGGTTATGAAGAAACACCAAACGTTTCCCCATTTTAGCAATTTAAGCCAAACATTTACAAACGTTATAAAAAAAGCCAAACGTTTACAAAAATCCAAACGTTTCGCCTTTTTTGCGATATAAGCCAAACGTTTACAAACGTTACAAAACAAATCCAAACGTTTCACCTTTTTAGCAATTTAATCCAAACGTTTACAAACATTACGGAACAAAGCCAAACGTTTCACATATTTAGCAGTTTAAGTCAAACGTTTTACAAAAGTTACAAAACAAATCCAAATGTTTCACATTTTTAGCGAATAAAGCCAAGAGTTTACAAAAGTTACGAAACAAATCCAATCCAAACGTTTCCCCATTTTAGCGATTTAAGCCAAATGTTTTCTTTCATAACCTTTGTAAATGTTTGGTTTAAATCGCTAAAAACGTGAAACATTTGGATTTGTTTTGTAACGTTTGTAAACGTTTGGCTTAAATCGCTAGAAACGTTTGAATTTTCTTCATAACGTTTTAAATGTTTGGCTTAAATCGTTAAAATGGGGAAACGTTTGGATTTGTTTTGTAACGTTTGTAAACGTTTTGCTTTAATCGCTAAAAATGTGAAACGATTGGATTTGTTTCGTCACGTTTGTAAACGTTTGGCTTAAATAGTTTAAAGGGTGAAACACTTGGATTTGTTTCGTAACGTTTGTAAACGTTTGACTTAAATCGCTAAAAAGGCGAAAAGTTTGGTTTTGTTTTGTAACGATTGTAAATGTTTGTCTTAAATCGCTAAAAATGTAAAACGTTCGGATTTGTTTCGTTACATTTGTAAACGTTTGGCTTAAATCGCTAAAATGGGGAAATGTTTGGATTTGTTTCGTAACGTTTGTAAACGTTTGGCTTAAATTGCTAAAAATGTGAAATTTTTGGATTTGTTTCGTAACATTTGTAAACGTTTGGCTTAAATTGCTAAAAAGGTGAAACGCTTGGATTTGTTTCATAACGTTTGTAAAGGTTTGGTCTAAATCGCTAAAAAGGTGAATTGTTTGGATTTATTTCGTAACGTTTGAAAACGTTTGGCTTAAATCGCTAAAAAGGTGATCGTTTGGGATTTGTTTCGTAATATTTTAAACGTTTGGCTTAAATCGCTAAAATGGGGAAACATTTGGATTTATTTCGTAACGTTTGTAAACGTTTGGTTTAAATCGCTAAAAAGGTGAAACGTTTTGTTTTGTTTAGTAACGTTTGTAATCGTTTGGCTTAAATTGCTAAAAATGTGAAAAACTTGGATTTGATTCGTAACAATTGTAAACGTTTAGCTCAAGTCGCTAAAAAGGTGAAACGCTTGGATTTGTTTCGTAACTTTGTAAACGTTTGGATTAAATTGCTAAAAAGACGAAACGTTTGGTTTTGTTTTATAACGTTTGTAAATGTTTGGCTTAAATCGCTAAATATGTGAAACGTTTGGATTTGTTTCGTTACATTTGTAAACGTTTGGCTTAAATCACTAAAAAGGTGAATTGTTTGGATTTGTTTCGTAAATTTTGTAAAAGTTTGGCTTAAATTGCTAAAGAGGTGAAACGTTTGGATTTGATTCGTAACATTTGTAAACGTTTGGCTTAAATCGCTAAAAAGGTGAAACGCTTGGATTTGTTTCGTAACGTTTGTAAATGTTTGGCTTAAATCGCTAAAAAGGTGAAACGTTAGGATTTTTCTCGTAACGTTTGTATACGTTTGGCTTAACTCTCTTAAAAGGGGAAACGTTTTGATTTTTTTCGTAACGTTTGTAAACGTTTGACTCAAATTAGTAAAAGGGTGAAACGCTTGGATTTGTTTTGTAATGTTTGCAAATGTTTTGCTTAAGTCGCTAAAATGGGGAAACGTTTACAATCGTTACGAAACAAATCCAAATGTTTCACTTTTTTAGCAATTTAAGCCAAATTTTTACAAAGATTATGAAACAAAACCAAACGTTTCCCCATTTTAGCGATTTAAGCCAAACATTTACAAACATTACGAAATAAAGCCAAACGTTTACAAAAATCCAATCGTTTCACCTTTTTTGCCATTTAAGCCAAACATTTACAAACATTACGAAACAAATCCAAACTTTTCACCTTCTTAGCAATTTAAGCCAAATGTTTACAAACGTTACGGAACAAAACCAAACGTTTCACATTTTTAGTGATTTAAGTCAAACGTTTAACAAACGTTACGAAACAAATCCAAATGTTTCACATTTTTAGCGATTTAAGCCAAACGTTTAAAAAATTAACGAAACAAATCCAATCCAAACGTTTTCCCATTTTTGCAATTTAAGCTAAACGTTTTGTTTCATAACCTTTGTAATCGTTTGGCTTAAATTGCTAAAAAGGTGAAACATTTGGATTTGTTTCGTAACGTTTGTAAACGTTTGGCTTAAAAGGCTAGAAACGTTTGGATTTGCTTCATAATGTTTTAATCGTTTGGCTTAAATCGCTAAAACGACAAAACAATTGGATTTGTTTTGTAATGTTTGTAAACGTTTGGCTTAAATAAATAAAATATGAAATGTTTGGATTTGTTTCGTAACGTTTGTAAACATTTGGCTTAAATCGCTAAAAATTTGAAACGCTTAGATTTGTTTCGTAACGTTTGTAAATGTTTGGCTTAAATTTCTAAAAAGGTGAAACGCTTGGATTTGTTTCGTATCGTTTGTAAACGTTTAGCTTAAATCACTAAAAAGGTGAATTGTTTGGATTTGTTTCGTATCGTTTGAAAACGTTTGGCTTAAATCGCTAAAAGGCGAAATGTTTGGATTTTCTTCGTAATTGTTTTAAACGTTTGGCTTAAATCGCTAAAATGGGGAAACTTTAGGATTTGTTTCGTAACGTTTGTTAACATTTGGCTTAAATCGCTAAAAAGGTGAAACGTTTTGTTTTGTTTTCTAACGTTTGTAAACGTTCGGCTTAAATTGCTAAAAAGGTGAAACACTTGGATTTGTTTCGTAACGTTTGGCTTAAATCGCTAAAAATATGAAACATTTGGATTTATTTCGTTACGTAAAACTTTTGGATTTGTTTCGTTACGTAAATTTTGTAAAAGTTTGGCTTAAATTGCAAAAGAGGTGAAACGTTTGGATTTGATTCGTTACGTTTGTAAATGTTTGGCTTAAATCTCTAAATAGGTGAAATGTTTATATTTATTACGCAACGTTTGTAAACGTTTGGATTATATTTCTTAAAAGGTGAAACGTTTGGATTTATTTCGAAACGTTTTAAATGTTTGGCTTATATCGCTATAAAGGTAAAACGTTTAGTTTTGTTTCGTAACGTTTTAAATGTTGGTTTTGTTTCGCAACGTTTGTAATCATTTGGCTTCAATCGCTAATAAGGTGAAACGTTTGGATTTGTTCGTTCGGTTTAAATCTCTAAAATGGGGAAACATTTGGATTTGTTTCGTAACGTTTGTATACGTTCGGCTTTAATCTCTAAAAAGGTGAAAGGTTTGGATTTGTTTCGTAACGTTTGTAAACGTTTCGCTTAAATCGCTAAAAAGGTGAAACGTTTGGTTTTTTTTCGTAAACATTATAAACGTTCGGCTTAAATAGCTAAAAAGGTGAAACGGTTGGATTTGTTTCGTAATGTTTTAAATGTTTGGATTTATTTCAACCCTTTTTTATTTGTTTTGTAACGTTTGTAAACGTTTTGCTTCAATCACTAAAAAGGTGAAACGTTTGGATTTGTTTCAAAACGTTTGTAAACGTTTGGCTTAAATCACTAAAAATGTGAAACGTTTAGATTTGTTTTGTAAGGTTTACAAACGTTTGGTTTTGTTTCGTAACGTTTATATAACGTTTGGCTTAAATCGCTAAAATGGGGAAACGTTTGGTTTTGTTTTTTTGGCGTTTGTAAACGTTTGGCCTAAATCGCTAAAAAGGTGAAATGTTTGGTTTTGTTTCGTAACGTTTGTAAACGATTGGCTTAAATCGCTTAAAAGGTGAAATGTTTGGATTTGTTTCGTAACGTTTTAAATGTTTGGCTTAAATCGCTAAAAAGATAAAACCTTTGGTTTTGTTTCGCAACGTTTTAAACGTTTTGTTTTCTTCGTAACGTTTGTAACGTTTGACTTTAATCCCTAAAAAGGTGAAACTTTTGGATTTGTTTCGTAACGTTTGTAAACATTCGGCTTAAATCTCTAAAATGGGGAAACGTATGAATTTGTTTCGTAACTTTTTAAAAATTTGGTTTTGTTTCGTAATGTTTAAATCGTGTGGCTTAAATCGCTAATAATGAGAAACGTTTGGTTTTGTTTCGTAATGTTTCTAAACGTTTGGCTTAAATCGCTAAAACAGTGAAACAATTGGATTTGTTTCGTAATGTTTGTAAACATTTGACTTAAATCTCTAAAAGGGTAAAACGTTTGGACTTGTTTTGTATTGTTTGTAAACGTTTGGCTTAAATCGCAAAAAAGGAGAAATGTTTGGATTTGTTTCGTAACCTTTGTAAACGTTTAGCTTAAATTGCTAAAAAGCTGAAACGCTTGGATTTGTTTCGTAACGTTTGTAAACGTTCGGCTAAAGTCGCTAAAAAGGGGAAACATTTGGATTTGTTTCATAACGTTTGTAAACGTTTGGCTTCAATTGCTAAAAATTGAAAACGTTTGGATTTGTTTCGTAGCGTTTATAAACGTTTGGCTTAAATCGCTAAAATGGTGAAACCTTTGTTTTGTTTCGTAACGTTTGTTAACTTTTGGATTGAATTGCTTAAAATGTGAAACGTATGGATTAGTTTCATAATATTTGTTAACGTTTGGCTTGAATCGCGAAAAAGGAGAAACGTTTGGATTTGTTTCGTAACGATTGTAAGCGTTTGACTTTAATCGCCAAAAATGTGAAACATTTGGATTTGTTTCGTAACGTTTTAAACGTTTAGCTGAAATCGTTAATATGGTAAAACGTTTGTATTTATTTCGTAACATTTGTAAACGTTTGGCTAAAATGGCTAAAAAGGTGAAACGTTTGGTTTTGTTTCGTAACGTTTGTAAATGTTCCGCTTGAATCGCTAAAAAGGAGAAACGTTTGGATTTGTTTCGTAACGTTTGTAAATGTTTGGATAAAATTGCTAAAAAGATAAAACGCTTGGATTTGTTTCGTAACGTTTGTAAACGTTCAGATTAAATTGCTAAAAAGGGGAAACGTTTGGATTTGTTTCGTAACGTTTGTAAACGTTCGGCTTAAATCGCGAAAAAGGTGAAACATTTGGTTTTGTTTCGTAACCTTTGTAATCGTTCGGCTTCAATCTCTAAAAAGGTGAAAGGTTTGGATTTGTTTCGTAACGTTTGTAAACGTTTGGCATAAATCGCTAAAAAGGTGAAACGTTTGGTTTTGTTTCGTAAAAATTATAAACGTTTGGCTTAAATAGCTAAAAAGGTAAAACGGTTGGATTTGTTTCGTAATGTTTTAAACGTTTGGATTTATTTCAACCCTTTTTTTATTTGTTTCATAACGTTTGTAAACGTTTGGCTTCAATCACTAAAAAGGTGACGCGTTTGGATTTGTTTCGTAACGTTTGTAAACGTTTGGCTTAAATCATTAAAAATATGAAACGTTTAGATTTTTTTCATAACGTTTACAAATGTTTGGTTTTGTTTCGTAACGTTTATAAACGTTTGGCTTAAATCGCTAAAATGGGGACATGTTTGGTTTTGTTTTTTAACGTTTGTAAACGTTTGGTTTAAATCGCTAAAAAGGTGAAACGTTTGGTTTTGTTTCGTAACGTTTGTAAACGATGGGCTTAAGTCCCTTAAAAGCTGAAACGTTAGGATTTGTTTCGCAACGTTTTAAATGTTTGGCTTAAATCACTAAAAAGGTAAAACGTTTGGTTCTGTTTCTCAAAGTTTTAAACGTTTTGTTTTGTTTCGTAACGTTTATAACGTTTGGCTTTAATCGCAAAAAAGGTGAAACGTTTAGATTTGTTTCGTAACGTTTATAAACGTTCGGCTGAAATCTCTAAAATGGGGAAATGTTTGGATTTGTTTCGTAAGTTTTTAAACATTTGGTTTTGTTTCGTAATGTTTAAAACATGTGACTTAAATCGCTAAAAATGAGAAACGTTTGGTTTTGTTTCGTAATATTTGTAAACGTTTGGCTTAAATTGGTAAAACAGTGAAACGATTGGATTAGTTTCATAATGTTTGTAAACGTTTGGCTTTAATCGTGAAAAAGGGGAAACGTTTGGATTTGTTTCGTAACGATTGTAAACGTTTGACTTAAATCGCTAAAAAGGTGAAACTTTTGGATTTGTTTCGTAACGTTTTAAGCGTTTAGCTGAAATCGCTAATATGGTAAAACGTTTAAATTTATTTCGTAACATTTGTAAACATTTGGCTAAAATCGTTAAAAAGTTGAAACGTTTGGTTTTGTTTCGTAACGTTTGTAAATGTTCCGCTTCAATCGCTAAAAAGGCGAAACGTTTGGATTTGTTTCGTAACGTTTGTAAACGTTTGGCTAAAATTGCTAAAAAGATGAATAGCATAAATTTGTTTCGTAACGTTTGTAAACGTTTGGCTTAAATTGCTAAAAAGGTGAAACGTTTGGATTTGTTTTGTATCGTTTGTAAACGTTTGGCTTAAATCACAAAAAAGGGGAAACATTTGGATTTGTTTCGTAACGTTTGTAAACGCTTGGCTTAAATCGCTAAAAAGGGGAAACTTTTGGATTTGTTTCGTAACCTTTGTAAACGTTTGGCTTAAATTGCTAAAAAGGTGAAACGCTTGGATTTGTATTGTAACGTTTGTAAACGTTCGGCTTAAATCGATAAAAAGGGGAAACGTTTGGATTTTTTTCGTAACGTTTGTAAACGTTTGGCTTCAATCGCTAAAAAGGGAAAACGTGTGGATTTGTTTCGTAGCATTTATAAATGTTTGGCTTAAATTGCTAAAAAGGTAAAACGCTTGGTTTGTTTCGTAACGTTTGCAAACATTTGGCTGAAATTGCTAAAAATGTGAAACGTATGGATTAGTTTCATAATGTTTGTAAACGTTTGGCTTTAATCATGAAAAAGGGGAAACGTTTGGATTTGTTTCGTAACGATTGTAAACGTTTGACTTAAATCGCTAAAAAGGTGAAACTTTTGGATTTGTTTCGTAACGTTTTAAGCGTTTAGCTGAAATCGCTAATATCGTAAAACGATTAAATTTATTTCGTAACCTTTGTAAACATTTGGCTAAAATCGTTAAAAAGTTGAAACGTTTGGTTTTGTTTTGTAACGTTTGTAAATGTTCTGCTTCAATCGCTAAAAAGGCGAGACGTTTGGATTTGTTTCGTCACGTTTGTAAACGTTTGGCTAAAATTGCTAAAAAGATGAATAGCATAAATTTGTTTCGTAACTTTTGTAAACGTTTGGCTTAAATTGCTAAAAAGGTGAAACATTTGGATTTGTTTTGTAACGTTTGTAAACGTTCGGTTAAATCGCGAAAAAGGTGAAACGTTTGGTTTTGTTTCGTAACCTTTGTAAACCTTCGGCTTTAATCTCTAAAAAGGTGAAAGGTTTTGATTTGTTTCGTAACGTTTGTAAAAGTTTGGCTTAAATCGCTAAAAAGGTGAAACGTTTGGTTTTGTTTCGTAAACATTATAAACGTTCGGCTTAAATAGCTAAAAAGGTGAAACCGTTGGATTTGTTTCGTAATGTTTTAATCGTTTGAATTTATTTCAACCCTTTTTTAATTTGTTTCGTAACGTTTGTAAACGTTTGGCTTCAATCACTAAAAAGGTGAAACGTTTGGATTTTTTTCGTAACATTTGTAAACGTTTGGCTTAAATCAGTAAAAATGTGAAACGTTTAGATTTGTTTCGTAACGTTTACAAACGTTTGGTTTTGTTTTGTCACGTTTATAAACGTTTGGCTTAAATCGCTAAAATGGGGAAACATTTGGTTTTGTTTTTTAGCGTTTGTAAACGTTTGGCTTAAATCGTTAAAATGGGGAAACGTTTGGTGTTGTTCTGTAACGTTTGTAAACGTTTGGATTTGTTTTGTAATGTTTTAAACGTTTGGTTTTGTTTCGTAACGTTTGCAAACTTTTGGCTAAAATCGCTAAAAAGGTGAAACGTTTTATTTTGTTTCGTAACGTTTGCAAACGTTTGGCTTTAATCGCTAAAAAGGTGAATCTTTTGGATTTGTTTCATAACGTTTGTTAACGTTTGGCTTAAATCTCTAAAAAGGTGAAACGTTTGGATTTGTTTTCGTAATATTTGTAAACGTATGGCTTATATCGCTAAAAAGGTGAAACGTTTGGTTTTGTTTCGTAACGTTTGTAAACGTTTGGTTTAAATCACTAAAAAGGTGAGACGTTTGGTTTTGTTTCGTAACGTTTGTACACGTTTGGATTTGTTTCATAATGTTTTTTTCGTAACGTTTTAAAGGTTTGCTTTTGTTTCGTAACGTTTGTAAACGTTTGGCTTAAATCGCTAAAACGGGGAAATGTTTTGTTTTGTTTCGTAATGTTTGTTAACGTTTGGCTTCAATACCTAAAAAGGTGAAACATTTGGTTTTGTTTTATAACGTTTGTAAATGTTTCGATTTATTTCGTAACGTTTTAAACGTTTGGTTTTGTTTCGTAACATTTGTAAACATTTGGCTTATATCCCTAAAAAGGTGAAACGTTTGGTTTTTTCTCGTAATTTTTGTAAAAGTTTGACTTAAATCGCTAAAAAGGTGAAACATTTGGATTTGTTTCGTAACGTTTGTAAATGTTTGGGTTCAATCATTAAAAAAGTGAAATGTTTGGATTTATTTCGTAATGTTTGTAAACGTTTGACTTAACTCGCTAAAAATGTGAAACATTTGGTTTTGTTCTGTAACGTTAGTAAACGTTGGGCTTAAGTTGCAAAAAAGGCTAAACGCTTAGATTTGTTTCGTAACGTTTGTAAACGTTTGGCTTATATCGCTAAAATGGTGCAACGTTTGGTTTTATTTCGTAACGTTTGTAAACGTTTGGCTTAAATTGCTATAAAAGTGAAACGCTTGGATTTGATTCGTAACGTTTGCAAATGTTTGGTTTTATTTCGTAACGTTTGTAAACGTTTGACTTAAATCGCTAAAAAGGTGAAACATTTGAATTCGCTTCGTAACGTTTTAAGCGTTTGGATTTGTTTCGAAACATTTGGATTTGTTTCGTAACATTTGTAAACATTTGGATTCAATCACTAAAAAGGTGAAACGTTTGGATTTGTTTCATAACGTTTCTAAACGCTTGGCTTAAATTGCTAAAAAGGTGAAACGCTTAAATTTTTTTCAATACGTTTGTAAACATTTTGCTTAAATTGCTAAAAAGATGAAACATTTGGATTTGTTTCATATAAACATTTGGCTTAAATCGCTAAAAAGGTTAAACATTTGTATTTTTTTCGAAACGTTTGTAAACGTTTGGCTTAAATAGCTAAAAAGGGGAAACGTTTGGATTTTTTTCGTAACGTTTGTAAACGTTTGGCTTAAATTGCTAAAAAGGTGAAATGCTTGGATTTGTTTCGTAACGTTTGTAAACGTTTTGCTTAAATTGCTAAAAAGGTGAAAGGCTCGGTTTTGTTTCGTAACGTTTGCAAACGTTTGGCTTAAGTCGCTAAATATGTGAAACGTTTGGATTTGTTTCATAATGTTTTAAACGTTTGGTTTTGGTTCGTAACGTTTGTAAACGTTTCGCTTAAATCGCTGAAAAGGTGAAACGTTTGGATTTGTTTCGTAATGTTTGATAACGTTTGGCTTATATCGCTAAAAAGGTGAAACGTTTGGATTTGTTTGGTAACATTTGTAAATGTTTAGCTTAAATCGCTAAAAAGATGAAACGTTTGGATTTATTTCGTAACGTTTGTAAACGTTTGGCTTAAATCTCAAAAAAGGTGAAACGTGGATTTGTTTCGTAACGTTTGTAAACGTTTTGCTTAAATCGCTAAAACGGTGAAACGCTTGGATATGTTTCGTAACGTTTGTAAACGTTTGGCTAAAATTCCTAAAAGATGAAACGCTTGGTTGTGTTTTGTATCGTTTGTAAATTTTTGGCTTAAATTGCTACAAAGGTGAAAACGCTTGGATTTGTTTCGCAACGTTTGTAAACATTTGGCTTAAATTGCTAAAAATGGAAAAAGTTTGGATTTGTCTCGTAGCTCTTGAAAACATTTCTGTTATATCTCTAAAAAGGTAAAACATATCGTAACGTTTGTAAACATTTGGCTTAAATCGCAGAAAATGTGAAACGTTTGGATTTGTTTCGTAACGTTTGTAAACGTTTGGCTTTAGTTGCTAAAAATGGGAAACGTTTGGATTTGTTTTGTAACGTTTGTAAACGTTTGGCTTAAATCGCTGAAAAAGGTGAAACGTTTTAATTTGTTTCGTAACTTTTGTAAACGTTTGTCTTAAATCGCTAAAAAGGTGAAAAGGTTGGCTTTGTTTTGTAACGTTTGTAAACGTTAGGCTTAAATTGCTAAAATTGGGAAATGCTTGAATGTGTTTCGTAACGTTTGTAAACGTTTGGCTTAAATTTCTAAAAAGACAAAACGCTTGGATTTGTTTCGTACCGTTTGTAAACGTTTGGCTTAAATTGCTAAAAAGGTGAAACGCTTGGTTTTGTTTCGTAACATTTGTAAACGTTTGACTTAAATCGCTAAAAGTGGGTAACGTTTGGATTTGTTTTATAACGTTTTAAACGTTTGGTTTTGTTTTGTAACGTTTCTAAACGTTTCGTTTAAATCGCTGAAAAGGTGAAATGTTTGGATTTGTTTCGTAACGTTTGTAAACGTTTGGCTCAAATCGCTAAAAAGGTGAAACGTTTGGATTTGTTTTGTAATGTTTGTTAACGTTTGGCTTAAATTTCTAAAAAGGTGAAACATTTGGATTTTTTTTGTAACGTTTGTTAACATATGGCTTAAATCGCTAAAAAGGTGAAACGTTTGGCTTTGTTTCGTAACGTTTGTAAACGTTTGGCATAAATCAATAAAATGGTTAGACGTTTGGTTTTGTTTCGTATCGTTTGTAAACTTTTGGATTTGTTTCGCAATGTTTTTTCGTAACGTTTTAAACGTTTGCTTTTGTTTCGTAACGTTTGTAAACGATTGGCTTAAATCGCTAAAACGGTGAAACGTGTGGTTTTGTTTCGTAATGTTTGTAAAACTTTGTCTTAAATCGCTAAAAAGGTTAAACATTTTGTTTTATTTTATTACGTTTGTAAATGTTTCGATTTGTTTCGTAGCGTTTTAAACGTTTGGTTTTGTTTCTTAACGTTTGTAAATGTTTGGCTTAAATCGCTAAAAAAGTGAAACGTTTGGTTTTTTCTCGTAATTTTTGTAAACGTTTGGCTTTAATTGCTAAAAATGGGAAACGTTTGGATTTGTTTTGTAACGTTTGTAAACGTTTGGCTTAAATCGCTAAAAAGGTGAAACGTTTTGATTTGTTTCGTAACTTTTGTAAACGTTTGTCTTAAATCGCTAAAAAGGTGAAACAGTTGGATTTGTTTTGTAACGTTTGTAAACGTTTGGCTTAAATTGCTAAAATTGGGAAATGCTTGAATGTGTTTCGTAACGTTTGTAAACGTTTGGCTTAAATTGCTAAAAAGACGAAACGCTTGGATTTGTTTCGTAACGTTTGTAAACGTTTGGCTTAAATTGCTAAAAAGGTGAAACGCTTGGTTTTGTTTCGAAACATTTGTAAACGTTTGACTTAAATCGCTAAAAGTGGGAAACGTTTGGATTTGTTTTATAACGTTTTAAACGTTTGGTTTTGTTTTGTTACATTTCTAAACGTTTGGTTTAAATCGCTGAAAAGGTGAAACGTTTGGATTTGTTTCGTAACGTTTGTAAACGTTTGGCTCAAATCGCTAAAAAGGTGAAATGTTTGGATTTGTTTTGTAATGTTTGTTAACATTTGGCTTAAATTTCTAAAAAAGGTGAAACATTTGGATTTTTTTCGTATCGTTTGTAAACATATGGCTTAAATTGCTAAAAAGGTGAAACGTTTGGCTTTGTTTCGTAACGTTTGTAAACATTTGGCATAAATCAATAAAATGGTTAGACGTTTGGTTTTGTTTCGTATCGTTTGTAAACTTTTGGATTTGTTTTGCAATTTTTTTTCGTAACGTTTTAAACGTTTGCTTTTATTTCATAGCGTTTGTAAACGATTGGCTTAAATCGCTAAAACGGTGAAACGTGTGGTTTTGTTTCGTAATGTTTGTAAAACTTTGTCATAAATCGCTAAAAAGGTTAACCATTTGGTTTTATTTTATTATGTTTGTAAATGTTTCGATTTGTTTCGTAGCGTTTTAAACGTTTGGTTTTGTTTCTTAACGTTTGTAAACGTTTGGCTTAAATCGCTAAAAAATTGAAGCGTTTGGTTTTTTCTCGTAATTTTTGTAAACGTTTGGCTTAAATCGCGAAAAAGGTGAAATGTTTGCATTTGTTTTGTAACGTTTGTAAACGTTTGGGTTCAATCATTAAAAAAGGGAAACGTTTAGATTAGTTTCTTAGTGTTTGTAAACGTTTGGCTTAAATCGTTAAAAATGGAAACATTTGGTTTTGTTCCGTAACGTAAGTAAACGTTTGGCTTAAATTGCTAAAAAGGTGAAACGCTTTGATTTTTTTTGTAACGTTTGTAAACGTTTGGCTTATATCGCTAACAAGGTTCTATGTTTGGTTTTTTTCGTAATATTTGTAAACGTTTGGCTTAAATCGTTAAAAAGGCGAAACGTTCGAATTTTCTTCGTAACGTTTTAAACGTTTGGATTTGTTTCGAAACGTTTGATCTGTTTCGTAACATTTGTAAACGTTTGGCTTCAATCACTAAAAAGGTGAAACGTTTGGATTTGTTTCGTAACGTTTGGCTTAAATTACTAAAAAGGTGAAATGCTTGAATTTTTTTCGTAATGTTTGTAAACGTTTCGCTTATATCGCTAAAAAGATTAAACATTTGGAATTTTTTTCGTAACATTTGTATACGTTTGGCTTAAAAAGATAAAAAGGGGAAACGTTTAGCTTAAATTGCTAAAAAGGTGAAACGCTTGGATTTGTTTTGTACCGTTTGTAAACGCTTGTCTTAAATTGCAAAAAAAGTGAAAGGCTTGGAATTATTTCGTAACATTTGTAAACGTTTGGCTTAAATCGCTAAAAATGTGAAACTTTTTTATTTGTTTCGTAATATTTTAAACGTTTGGTTTTGTTTCATAACATTTGTAAATGTTTGGCTTAAATCGCTGAAAAGGTGAAACGTTTGGATTTGATTCTTAATGTTTGTAAACGTTGGCTTATATCGCTAAAAAGGGGAAAACGTTTGGATTTGTTTTGTAACGTTTGTAAACATTTGGCTTAAATCTATAAAAAGGTGAAACACTTGGATGTGTTTCGTAACGTTTGTAAACGTTTGGCTTAAATTGCTAAAAAGATGACACGCTTGGATGTGTTTCGTATCGTTTGTAAACATTTGGCTTAAATTACTAAAAAGGTGAAACGCTTGGATTTATTTCGTAACGTTTGTAAACGTTTGGCTTAAATTGCTAAAAAGGGGAAACATTTGGATTTATTTCGTAGCGTTTGTAAACATTTGCCTTATATCACTAAAAATGTGAAACGTTTGGATATGTTTCGTAACGTTTGTAAACGTTTGGCTTAAATCGCTGAAAAATGTGAAACGTTTGGATTTGCTTCGTAAAATTTGAAAACGTTTGGCTCCAATTGCTAAAAATGTGAAACGTATGGATTTGTTTCGTAACATTTGTAAACGTTTGGCTTAAATCGCTAAAAAGGTGAAACGTTTTTATTTATTTTGTATCTTTTTTAAACATTTGTCTTAAATCGCTAAAAAGGTGAAACGTTTGGATTTGTTTCGTAACCTTTGTAAACGTTTGGCTTAAATTGCTAAATAGGTGAAACGCTTGAATGTGTTTCGTAACGTTTGTAAACGTTTGGCTTAAATTGCTAAAAAGGTGAAACGCTTGGATTTGTTTCGTAACGTTTGTTAACATTTCGTTTAAATTGCTAAAAAGGTGAAATGCTTGCTTTTCTTTCGTAACATTTGTAAACGTTTGACTTAAATCGCTAAAATTGTGAAACGTCTGGATTTGTTTCTTAACGTTTTAAATGTTTGGTTTTGTTTCGTAACGTTTCTAAATATTTGGTTTAAATTGCTGAAAAGGTGAAACGTTTGGATTTGTTACGTAATATTTGTAAACGTTTGGATTTGTTACGTAATATTTGTAAACGTTTGGCTTAAATCGCTAAAAAGGTGAAACGTTTGGATTTGTTTCGCAAGGTTTATAAACATTTGGCTTAAATCGCTAAAAAGGGGAAACGTTTTATTTTGTTTCGTAACGTTTGTAAACGTTTGGCTTAAATCACTAAAAAGGTGAAACGTTTGGATTTGTTTCATAACATTTGTAAACGTTTCGCTTAAATTGCTAAAACGAGGAAACGTTTGGATTTATTTTATAACGTTTTAAACTTTTGGTGTTATTTCGTAACGTTTGTAAATGTTCTGCTTAAATTACTAAAAGTGTGAAATGTTTGTATTTGTTTCGTATCGTTTGTAAACATTTGGCTCAAATCGCTAAAAAGGTGAGACGTTTGGATTTGTTTCGTAACGTTTGGCTTAAATTGCTAAAAAGGTGACACGTTTGGATTTGTTTCATAACCTTTGTAAATATTTGGCTTAAATCACTAAAATGGTAAAAAATTTAATATTGTTTCCTAACCTTTGTAAACGTTTGGCTTAAATCTCTAAAAAGGTAAAACGTTTTGATTTGTTTCGTAACGTTCGTAAATGATTTGCTTAAATTGCTAAAAAGGTGACACATTTAGATTCGTTTCGTAACCTTTGTAAACGTTTGGCTTAAATTGCTAAAAAGGTGACACGTTTGGATTTGTTTCGTCACGTTTAGAAACGTTTGGCTTAAATCGCAAAAAAGGTGAAACGCTTTGATTTGTTTCATCCCGTTTGTATACGTTTGGCTTAAATCGCAAAAAAGGAGAAACACGTGGATTTGTTTTGTATCGTTTGTAAACGTTTGGCATAAATTGCTAAAAGGGTGAAACGTCTGGATTTGTTTTGTAGCCTTTGTAAACGTTTGGCTAAAATTGCTAAAAAGGTGAAACGCTTTGATTTGTTTTATCCCGTTTGTATACCTTTGGCTTATATTGCTAAAAAGGAGAAACGCTTGGATTTGTTTCATAGCGTTTGTAAGCGTTTGGCATAAATTGCCAAAAAGGTGAAACGTTTGGATTTGTTTCGTAGCGTTTATAAACGTTTGGCTTAAATCGCTAAAATGGGGAAACGTTTGGATTTATTTCTTACCATTTTTAAACGTTTGGCTTAAATCGCTATAAAGGTGAAACATTTAGATTTGTTTCGTACCGTTTGTAAACGTTTGGCTGAAATTGCTAAAAAGGGAAAACACTTGGATTTGTTTTGTAACGTTTGTACACGTTTCGCTTTAATTGCTGAAAAGGTGGAAACGCTTGGATTTGATTCGTAACTGTCACGACCCGATTTCCCCCTCGAAACTCGAGCCGAGACCGGCTCTAGGGAATGGGAATGGTTGTTCCGAAACCCGTAGCAAGCCTAAAACCTCTATAAATTTTTCGCCACCTAAATATAAATCTAGATCGTACCTCGCGTACGACCCGTTTTCAGAAAACACTGTTAAAATAATTGTTTTTCCGTTTAACGTGGAAGACACATTCTGAAAATATTCATATAAGCGAAATCGCGTTTTTAGAAATACTGGTTGAATAACCCTAGTTATTCTGACCCACGCGCATTTCTGAAAACCGGTGCAGTGGTACAGGGACTTGGCTGACGTGCCTTGCCTCGCACGCAGCCCTGTTTCAAACCGCGCACCCGAACAATATGTTTAATGAAATATATCGAACACTTTCCTTTTCAAAGCATTATATCAAACATATTTAAAAACATGCACAGCAGGCACACAAACGTAAGGCCAGCTAAACTACACACAGTGTCTTTGCAGACCAAAGACACGAAGCTTGGCCCACCCGTAGGGGACACCATAAAACACCATATGCCTATTAAGTAGCCACTTATTAGAACTAGACAAAGTCAGGTTCCTATCGGAGTATATAGACAGAGGAACCATGACGTGGCCACAGGCATATCAAACATATATACACTATTGCAACATCTAAGAGTTTAAAGTGTTATTTACATAACAACAGAATAAGCTTCCCTGATGGAAAAAGGGTGGAAGCTTGACCAGACACGGTATCTAGGTACCTGAAAAATGATAAACAACAACGGGGTCAGAAATATAAATATTTCTGAGTGAGTAGATAGGTTTACAGTTAAATACCAAATCGCGTATAGACGAAATATCTGTATATAAAAATATTACCAGTCCTCGATCCAAATGAAACCTTAATCCTGATTAAGTTATAATGCTATCATATATATAATGTATATGCACAATTCTTGTTTAATACAGGATGAGTTGTATACATATGTATCACAGCCATCTTGACTCTGTATAGGGTTGCTGGGCTAGAACTGAAATTACTGCCACCTCAGGACTACCCGATAGGTTTAAGCTGCTTTACAAGCATCTGGCATAAAACCTAATCTCAACATGTATGCTTATAATATTTACCTCTCATCTAGTTCATTAACACCGGTGATCACACAGTCCTATTGTTGCCCAATAGATAGCTCGTTTTATGGATTTAAAAACAATTGAATATTAATATTCAAAAGTAAACAAATGAACTCACAAACACCGCTAGGTCTGGAACTTAATCCTGTGGTTGTGGTCAGACTGCTCGCTAGCTAGTCGGACTAAACACACAAAACAAACAGGATAAAATACATCAATATATGTTTCCTATAAAACTTCTAGGTCCTTAAACCCAGATCTAGGTCAACATATAATCACTTAAACATATAGCATTTATGGTCTGTTTTCTAAAATCATATTATAAATTCTCATTTCGAGAAAACGTTCTAACTTCTCTCTAGAAGTTATTTTAGGTATCGCAATACCTAAAGAAAACTATTTATAGTATAGACCTAATTGTCAAAACAATTCTCGGTCATATACTAAGTATTTAGCAAAACCGATTGCTAAATCTTTAAAACCATTTAAACGTTGACATTAACTCTTTCAAATTCCATTATAAACGTTTAACTTTACTTTTAAAATCTCCTTTAAAAGTCTTTAGGTGTAGTATATAAAACCTTTTCACTTTCTTCTATCACAAGTTATCATTTTAAAATATCTAACTTTGGTTTAAAAATATTTATTAAAAGGGTTTTAGGTTCGGTCGGAAAACACCTCGGGTTATTAGGCGAAAGCACGTCGGAATCGCCCCCGGAAAGTCCCCCGAAAACCGAAGAAAAATCAAACCCCCGACTGTCGTCGGGCAGCTGTGCGCCCGCACAGAAGCACTGTGCGGTCGCACAGTTGCAGCTGTGCGGTCGCACAGCTGCGCTGTGCGTCCGAACAGCGGGCTGTGCGATTAGAATTTCAATTCCGGGACCTCCGTCCTGCTTAAAACGTTCACAAACGCTATTCTAACGTCCACAATCACGTATACACAATTCAAAATCAATACGGACGTTTAAAATGATAATTCTATACGGTAACCGTTTATAAACGAGTTTATATTCGAAATATAAATCTAAACGGAAACGATTTATAGTCTAAACGGAAACGATTTTCAAATTTCGTGAAAATTTTACCAAAAATCTAATAAAATATAACAAGAATAATAATATAATTTTTATTCCCATCCGACTTATATTTTATTCTTAATAAATACATTTTCGAAATATTAAGTCCGCATTGACTGCGCTTGATAAAATTTCTGCTTCCAAATTTTATCAAATTTTCACGATAACCTTTTTAAAATATTTCGCGAATATTATCACCAAAAATATTCTCTAGGGACTTATGAATTATTCTGCACCCTATTCATAAATTTGTATTGTCTCCGTTAACTATATAGTTAATCAAATTTAAATTCTAAAAACTTAAATTTGCAATCCAATAACCATAATATAAATTTAGGGACACTTGTAAATTAAATTTATCTTTAAATTTAATTTACCTACTCCCGTCTAATAAAATATTAGACACGTGGCTATATTTTAAATCCTTAAATTTTTCGTCCTCAAATTTATATATACTTACTTTTCACTTATAATCAAAATTTCACTTATACTTAATCTCAATTTATGCTTTATAAAGCATAGCGCTATCTTGACCGACATTCTCAATCATATCCCTCTCTTCCTCGCTAATGTTCTTATCATCTGTTTCAACTTCCGTTCAGCAATAGATTATCCACTTTATATACTCCTCTTGATCCTATAACTTGTATAGAATACCATTTACTCCTTAGCTTAGCGTCTTTCAACGCAACCCAAGGACTAATCTCTAGTATCTTTCTTGCTAAGCGATCCAAGCAGGTAGGTATAAGTTAATACCATTTAACTTACTCCAGGGTTATCATAAAACTAGGTTACCTTCGCTAGCTATAGATAACTCTACTTTTAGTATACCACCTTTGTCGCACATCTTTATTTATTTTATTTTTCTTTCTTTTATTTCCTTTTCAACCTTAGTTGTTTGTTTATGGCCCGTCTTATTACTGAGATGACTTTTAGTATGTTTTATGATTATTGTTTCATAAACTAACCACTCATCTTTTAGTTTCCTTACTTTTCTATACCTTGTATAGAATGTCCTTTATTTCATCCTCAATCTATAGTAACTTCCTGTTACAGATTGGGTAACTGATCTTCTCTTTTGCCGGGATGTGGTTGAATAGGTATGGGTATGGTTATAATCTAACTATCTCCCATGAAACACCTTTCTAACTTACACCACATACATAGCATCCTTGTTCACAGCTAACAGTTTTCATAACTGTACTATAGCTGTTACTATCATGTTTAATTAACTGACTATCAACTGTAGCTCCATTTTCAAAACATTTTACATTTAAAAAACAAAATGTTCCTTAAATATTTTCCACTTTTAGTCGGCCATGCATTATGCATTTCTAACCCGACAGTCAAAATACATATACACTACATGTATATTTCGTTACCAGTCAGCCTAGACTTCACAGTCATATGGCCCGGTTCTCGAAATTTATCTTTTGTAATTACTGTCTCAATACAGTTTTCAAATTCTTTTTGTATACATATATGGAGCTTATGTTGATAATTCCAAGTTAATTGAAGTTTACACTTATTATCGTGATCACTTGCGCTTTTGTCTCACTGCCAAAATTCACACAAGTTTCACAACATCACCTTCATCTTCGAGCATCATATACCTATCCGTTCGTCAATCGCAACGGTTAAAACTTATATAACCGTCCTGGGATTATCCTATCCCAATATCAAACCGATCTAACGGTTCGATCACTAGTTACTGAGGTTTTACTACACTTTGTTAGTTTCCAGATAACATCTGAAACTTACTCCTTTAGTTCTTTATCTCTTTCTTACCTTGATAACATTTCTATCTTATGTTAATACAAGGTTTATTATACTGTTTAAGTATATTGTTTATTCATTAAATAATTAATAATTATTTATTAATGAATACCTTGTTTGACACGACTTCACAAAGTCTGTCAGTCGTTAACATAATCAACGACTCTCTTTATTCAAATCAGAACCAGTAGTGTAACTACTTGGTTCTGAGAATTATTTTTCTTTTCATCATCTTTCTTTTAACTATTCGTTATTCTTTATTAGTTAAGTGCTGAGGTTTACTCCTATCAGACTTATGAGCTTTGGTTCATCTAACCACTCGTTTGGATTCAAGAGATATGTCCATTACTGACATCTGCTCTGTCTGTAAGACCAATCTCAGATCCATCTTAATTAAACACATACGTATGACTTTGTTCACCGACAGTTACTTGAAGTCAAACTAACCGAGTTGTGTTTAATTATATCCTACTCTCTCTTATCTTAATCGCAATTATCTTCTATTATCTACTCTTGAACTTTTATTTATCATAAAAGTTCATCACTAGACTTACCTCTCAGTCTATCTTAGAGTAAGAATGTAAATTCCCACTTCCTACTTTTCTCAATCTTTATTAATTTCCGATGTTTCAGAATGAAACATTAGAATCCAGATCTTTATTGTTTATTATGAACAATAAAAATCACAACATCTTATCTTCGCTATCTTTTATCCTACCTTGACTTTATTACAGAGTTTTCGTTAAAATACGCTTACATTTTAAAACAAATACAGTTTGTTTTGTAGACAAATTATTTCTCAACAATTTATTTCACAAAATTTTGTTTTATAAACAAATGGTTTCTCAAACCAATCATTTCAAACATATGTGCATATACACATATTCCACCCACATATACAAGTATATGTGTGTACCAGCTGGATTTTCTTTAAATTCATCTCTTCAAAACTGTGAATCTAACAATTCACATTTTAAAACTTTTGTACAATTGTGGCTCAAGGTGATGACATCTCTCATCCCCAAAGAGTTGCTATACAATCCACTTTCTCTTTGATATACTAATATACATGATGCATGTCCTAACAAAAATCATTTTTGTATAAGTATATGGAATGCAAGTATTCCTTTTTTCTATAGTGATTGTTGCAATGTGCATTCATGATGCATCTGAGCACAATAATACATTCTTTTAAAACAAAACTGTAATACTCACTCTGTAAGCTTCCTTCAAACTACTTCTCCGTAATATTTCAAGTTTCTTAATCCTAATAATTTATTCTCACATTAGTATTTTTATTTCGTTACATCATTTAGTTGATTATCAATAGTTATTGATTTCTATTTAAGGATGCACGTTTCTAACATCCCTAACTTATCAATTCTCATTTATCATTTACCTTTTAATGTTTACTTATATGTGTATTTCTTTTTGTTTAAGGATACGATTTATATTTGTAGTTTATGTTTTCCAATTCTAACGTGATATTGAAAACACATAAACATACTAACTTAAACATTAAACACATAACTAAACATTACCTGACGATGATCGCGAAGACAGAAACGCCTCACGAATCATCGGGCCTTTACCTCTCCCTCCGCGGAATTTCAGTTTTCCCTTATCCTTTCCCCCTCGTGGAACAAAATAGGGGTTGTAGTGCCTCGCGGGTCCAGAGTTTCCTACCCTAGGAAATGTAGTAGTAGGTTCTTCAGGTTTGGTGTAATAGTACGGCTGGAGGGGTATGCCGTTCCTCCTCAACTTACTTTCTATCTGCTTCGCACGCCCAGCTAGATATGCTACATAATCAGACTTTACCACCATGAGTTCCTCGAACTCAGGCCCTAAACCTTTGACGTACCTACTCGCAACTTCCTGACCATCACGAACCAACTCAGGTACTTCTTCACATAAACGCATAAACTCAACAGTATATACCTCCACATTCAAATCTTCCCTAGTATACTTATCCATATAATCCCTCAGCCTATCCAAACTTTGGTTCTCTTGCACCTCCCACTCGCTCACGTATTCCCACGACTGATTCGGCGAGTGTTTTATTTGCTGTTGAACCCTCCTTAGATGGTCCACCTCAGCTAAGAACTCCTTTACCTTAAATCCCAGATAAGCCAATGTAGCAGTCGATTCAGACACAGAGCTATGGCTATTTCCACTACTGTTTATGTCTTCATTCAACATTCTCTCTAATTCCTCTACTCCAATAGCATCCTCCCATATGTCAATGTCGCATTCTGATGTTGAGTCAACAGGCTCTATGGGAACAGATGTATCAGGTATAACGAGCAAACCTGGTACATTATGTGGATCAGACTCCACATGCGTATGAGCTCTACTATGCCCAGACATACTGAAACACATGAAATTTTCAGCGTAAGTAACTTATGTAATAGTTATAGAAAAATTACATTTTCATATAACAGGTATCAACTATTAAACTCATATAAGCAAAACATATATCAATCAAACATAATTCAGAGAAAATCTAACTATTTTCTCGAACAAAAATTCAGAGGAAATCTTCGCTTTGTCCTGTATTCTAACAGAACCATTCTCCTCGAATACTGGTCATCTGTTCTGACCATTCTGCTTCATGATTGTAACGTGTTTCCAACTTAGAAACATCTCACATGTTAAATCAGTTGTAACGTGTCTTGTACACAAGAACAACTCATGTGTTCCTGATCAAAACATCAATACATACTACACACATGTATAGTTGTTATCTATAGCTGATTGTATTCAATAACTGACAACTGATCAAGACATGACTCGAATCCTATGTTGCTTCAATAGTTTACTAGGAATTCTTATGACTTCTGGTACCTCTACTTAACATATATCAGCAACAATACTTCAGACATTCAAGTCTTAAAACATTGCTCTGATACCAACATTGTCACGACCCGATTTCCCCCTCGAAACTCGAGCCGAGACCGGCGCTAGGGAATGGGAATGGTTGTTCCGAAACCCGTAGCAAGCCTAAAACCTCTATAAATTCTTCGCCACCTAAATATAAATCTAGATCGTACCTCGCGTACGACCCGTTTTCAGAAAACACCGTTAAAATAATTGTTTTTCCGTTTAACGTGGAAGACACATTCTGAAAATTTTCATATAAGCGAAATCGCGTTTTCAGAAATGCTGGTTGAATAACCCTAGTTATTCTGACCCACGCGCATTTCTGAAAACCGGTGCAGTGGTACAGGGACTTGGCTCACGTGCCTTGCCTCGCAGGCAGCCCTGTTTCAAACCGCGCACCCGAACAATATGTTTAATGAAATATATCGAACACTTTCCTTTTCAAAGCGTTATATCAAACATATTTAAAAACATGCACAGCAGGCACACAAACGTAAGGCCAACTAAACTACACACAGTGTCTTTGCAGACCAAATACACGAAGTTTGGCCCACCCGTAGGGGACACCATAAAACACCATATGCCTATTAAGTAGCCACTTATTAGAACTAGACAAAGTCAGGTTCCTATCAGAGTATATAGACAAAGGAACCATGACGTGGCCACATGCATATCAAACCTATATACACTATTGCAGCATCTAAGAGTTTAAAGTGTTATTTACATAATAACAGAATAAGCTTCCCTGATGGAAAAAGGGTGGAAGGTTGACAAAACCCGGTAGCTAGGTACCTGAAAAATGATAAACAACAACGGGGTCAGAAATATAAATATTTCTGAGTGAGTAGATAGGTTTACAGTTAAATACCAAATCGCGTATAGACGAAATATCGGTATATAAAAATGTTACCAGTCCTCGATCCAAATGAAACCTTAATCCTGATTACGTTATAATGCTATCATATATATAATGCATATGCACAACTCTTGTTTAATACAGGATAAGCTGTATACATATGTATCACAGCCATCTTGACTCTGTATAGGGTTGCTGGGCCGGAACTTAAATCACTGCCACCTCAGGACTACCCGATAGGTTTACGCCGCTTTACAAGCATCTGGCTTAAAACCTAATCTCAACATGTATGCTTATAATATTTACCTCTCATCTAGTTCATTAACACCGGTGATCACACAGTCCTATTGTTGCCCAATAGATAGCTCGTTTCAGTGGATTTTCCTTGGCTAAGTTTCATACTTAGTGCGATTTATGGATTTAAAAACAATTGAATACTAATATTCAAAAGTAAACAAATGAACTCACAAACACCGTTAGGTCTTGAACTTAATCCTGTGGTTATGGTCAGACTGCTCGCTAGCTGGTCGGACTAAACACACAAAGCAAACAGGATAAAATATATCAATATATGTTTCCTATAAAATTTCTAGGTCCTTAAACCCAGATCTAGGTCAACATATAATCACTTAAAATCAAACCCCCGACTGTCGGAAAACACCTCGGGTTATTAGGCGAAAGCACGTCGGAATCGCCCCCGGAAAGTCCCCTGAAAACCAAAGAAAAATCGAACCCCCGACTGTCGTCGGGCAGCTGTGCGCCCGCACAGAAGCACTGTGCGGTCGCACAGCTGGGATGTGCGGTCGCACATCATTTCAAAGCTGTGCGTCGGCAGTTGATGCTGTGCGGTCGCACAGCTCGCTGTGCTCGCGCACAACCCCTGAATTTCAATTCCGGGACCTCCCGTCCTGCTTAAAACGTTCAAAAACGCTATTCTAACGTCCACAATCACGTATACACAATTCAAAATCAATACGGACGTTTAAAACGATAATTTGATACGGTAACCGTTTATAAACAAGTTTATATTTGAAATAAATGTTTAATACGGATATAATACCTCGATTACGTGAGTAATCGTTGAAGAAATTGAGTTAGAATCGAAGAACGGATCGAACGGCCGAAACCCTAATTTCCGTCGCACTGCAGAGAGCTAAGCAGCTCTATTTCTTTCTTTCCGAAGAAAGAATGAAGGATTGGCCTTCTAATTGCAACAAATGAGTATATATATATGATTGGCTAAATTACGCTTTAGTACTAGCTCAATTATGCATTTTAAACTAACTTCTAAACTAGTCGTCCGTAGCCTAAACGGAAACGATTTTCAAATTTCGTGAACATTTTACCAAAAATCTAATAAAATATAATAAGAATAAAAATATAATTTTTATTCCCATCCGACTTATATTCTATTCTTAATAAATAATTTTCGATTTATTAAGTCTGCATTGACTGCGCTTGATAAAATTTCTGCTTTCAAATTTTATCAAATTTTCATGATAACCTTTTTAAAATATTTCGCGAATATTATCACCAAAAATATTCTCTAGGGACTTATGAATTATTCTGCATCCTATTCATAAATCCATATTTTCTCCGTTAACTATATAGTTAATCAAATTTAAATTCTAAAAACTTAAATTTACAATCCAATAGCCATAATATAAATTTAGGGACACTTGTAAATTAAATTTATCTTTAAATTTAATTTACCTACTCCCGTCTAATAAAATATTAGACACGTGGCTATATTTTAAATCCTTAAATTTCTTGGGTTATTACAGTAACGTTTGTAAACGTTTGGCTTAAATTGCCAAAAAGGTGAAACGCTTGGTTTTGTTTTGTAACGTTTGTAAACGTTTGGCTTAAATCGCAAAACAGGTGAAACATTTTAAATTTTGTATCGTTTGTAAATGATAACAACCTAGATGAACAATCTCTAAATAGAACATAAACCGAGCAAGACAAACAATAAAACCACCCGGTCTTCCGACCAAGGCACAAAACACTACCATCTCGACTCAACCGAGCAGGATACATCATATCACCATCTCGGACAAACCGAACAGAACGCACAAAGAACATCATACGTAAGAAGTAACATCATCCCGAATGCCATCCCGGTCTGATAGGTCCGAATCAGAGTGAACTATATTATGAGATAAAATTCTACTTAGGGCGAGAATTGAACCACAAATATCTCTTAGGGTGAGACAAACCACAAGTGTTTGATTATAATTTTTGCTCCCCTTCTCATTCCATTAAAAGAGTTTAAATACAAATAATTAATAACTAACTCTCCACCTAATATGGAGCACAACGACTAGTTGCAAAAAGATAGGCAACATTATTCAAATAATCTATAAGAAAAATAATTACTGGGCCTATTTCTAAGGAAACACTACTAATACTTTAACTAATTAAGCAGTAAAATATCAAGATTTTTACGTGACTTCATGGCTTATCATTATCCTTCCCTTGAAATGAATCTTGTCCCCAAGATTCATGCCATGCATGTTATAACTATGTAACTCCATCATTCCACTCATTATCATCAAAATTTCCTTGAAGCAATAACAGTTGAGGCACTTTGCATTTATGTCCAGGTGTGAATTTTTCTTCACAGTTAAAACAAACCCCACGAACTCTCTTTTCCTGCATTTCTTCCCAAGATAAACGCTTTATAGGTGTAGATACCTTTGTGGATGTAGCCGTTGCCAGTTCGCTAAATTTTTTAATTGAGGGATTAATGAGCTTGCACTGTCGGCCTAATTGTTCATCCCGCATCCGAGCTAAGTTAATGGCTTCCTTTAACGACTGTGGTTTGAACATGCGAATCCCATCGGCTATGTCAGCCTTGAGTCCGCCCATGAACATCCCGACTAACGCCTTCTGTGTCCACCCATGTACTCGGTTGCCAAGCTTTTCGAACTCTTTTTGGTAATCTGTTAACGAGCCAACTTGCTGAATTTTGGACAATGCCTCGTCAAAATCTTCACAATCCGTTGGACCAAAACGAGCCCACAATTCTTCAACAAATAGCCCCCATGTCACATCTTTGCCTTCTTCAATGTATGCCCGACGCATCCATTGCCACCATTGGTTTGCTTCGCCTTCTAAATGGAAGGAAGCCAAAGAAACCTTATGTGTTTCCATTGTGCCTTGATATTCAAAGAATTGCTCCACTCGAGTGAACCATTCGGTGGGATCATCACCGAAATATCTAGGAAATTCGAGTTTGGCCAATCTAGAAGAGAATTGTGGCCGTCCTCCTTCATTGATATTACGGTGGTCTACTTTCGGTTCGCGATTCTGGCCATTGGAAGAGTCTCCATGTCGGTCGCTAGCATTAGGAGGAGAGTCATGCTTAGAAAGCAAAACTTCTGAGATTTTATTGATAGCAGCCTCAAGATGGTGCATTCTATCTGTCACGCCAAGCTCCATACGAGAGAAGCTATCTTGCAATCCTCTGAGTCCCACTTCAAGATTCTCGATCCGTTCTTTGTTGGTTAACATAGTGACTGCTCTGATACCAATTGATAGGTCCGAATCAGAGTGAACTATATTATGAGATAAAATTCTACTTAGGGCGAGAATTGAACCACAAATATCTCTTAGGGTGAGACAAACCACAAGTGTTTGATTATGATTTTTGCTCCCCTTCTCATTCCATTAAAAGAGTTTAAATACAAATAATTAATAACTAACTCTCCACCTAATATGGAGCACAACGACTAGTTGCAAAAAGATAGGCAACATTATTCAAATAATCTATAAGAAAAATAATTACTGGGCCTATTTCTAAGGAAACACTACTAATACTTTAACTAATTAAGCAGTAAAATATCAAGATTTTTACGTGACTTCATGGCTTATCACGGTCACACCAAGTAACAGATACGGAAATACCATCTCGGCCAGACCAAGTAACAGATACGGAAATACCATCTCGGCCACACCAAACAAAAGATACAAAAATACCATCTCGGTCACACCGAGCATACCTTCCACCAAATACAACGACAAACTTGTCAGAACGTACCCTGACATTCCAGACAATATCTGCACAGACAAAGAGAATGAAATCAGGTCTGTCGGCCCAGACAAAGAGGAAAAAAGGCATAGTATAAAAGGATAAGAAAAAGTAGGTAAAAAAGGTTAATTCTCTTTTCTCTCAACTCTAAACTCACTTTCACTTCTTATTCTTTCTCTCACTAAAACACCTATTGACTAGACCGTCGGAGTGGTTTGCCGGAATCCCCTTCCGGCATCCTTCTTACGGTTGTGCTGCGCCTTTCAGGTATAGCTTTGAAGCCGTCATCGGATCAGAAGGCCACCGCCTTTTTACAAGTTATCAGTTTCGTAACGTTTGTAAATGTTTGGCTTACATCGCTAAAAAGGTGAAACGTTTGGATTTGTTTCATAATGTTTGTAAACATTTGGCTCACAAAAAAGGTGAAACATTAGGATTTGTTTCATAACGTTTGTAAAAGTTTGGCTTAAATCGCTATAATGGAGAAACATTAGGATTTGTTTCGTAATGTTTGTAAACGTTTGGCTTAAATCGCTAAAAAGGTGAAACATTTGGATTTGTTTCGTAACGTTTGTAAACGTTTGGCTTAAATCGCTAAGAAACGTTAGGATTTGTTTCGTAATGATTGTAAACGTTTAGCTTAAATCGCTAAAAAGGTGAAACATTTGGATTTGTTTCGTATCGTTTGTAAACGTTTGGCTTAAATCGCTAAAATGGGGAAACGTTTGAATTTGATTCGTAAAGTTTATAAACGTTTGGCTTAAATTGCTAAAATGGGGAAACGTTTGGATTTGTTTCGTAAATTTTATAAACGTTTGGCTTAAATTGATAAAGGTGAAACTCTTGGATTTGTTTCATGACGTTTGTAAACGTTTGACTTAAATCAATAAAAAGGTGAATTTTTTTTTCGTTTCATAACCTTTGTAAACGTTTGGCTTAAATCGCTAAAAAGGTGAAACGTTTGGATTTGTTTCGCAACGTTTGTAAATGTTTGGCTTAAATCGCTAAAAAGGTGAAACGTTTGGATTTGTTTCGTAACGTTTGTAAACGTTTGGATTAAATCGCTAAAAAGGTGAAACGTTTGAATTTATTTCATAACGTTTTAAACGTTTGGATTTGTTTTGTAACTTTTCTAAATGTTTGTCTTAAATCACTAAAACGGTGAAACGTTTGGATTTGTTTCGTAGCGTTTGTAAATGTTTGGCTTAAATTGCTAAAAATGTGAAACGTTTGGATTTATATCATAACGTTTGTAAACGTTTGGCTTAAATCATTAAAAATGTGAAACGTTTGGTTTTGTTTTGAAATGTTTGTAAGCGTTTGGCTTAAATTGCTAAAAAGGTGAAACGCTTGGATTTGTTTCGTAAAATTTGTATAAGTTTGGCTTAAAACGCTATAATGGGGAAACATTAGGATTTGGTTCGTAATGTTTGTAAACGTTTGGCTTAAATCGCTAAAAAGGTGAAACATTTGGATTTGTTTCGTAACGTTTGTAAACGTTTGGCTTAAATCGCTAAAATGAGGAAACGTTCGGATTTGTTTCGTAATGTTTGTAAACGTTTAGCTTAAATCGCTAAAAAGGTGAAACATTTGGATTTGTTTCGTAACGTTTGTAAACGTTTGGCTTAAATCGCTAAAATGGGGAAACGTCTGGATTTGTTTCGTAACGTTTATAAACGTTTGGCTTAAATTGCTAAAGGTGAAACTCTTGGATTTTCTTCATGACGTTTGTAAACGTTTGACTTAAATCAATAAAAAGGTGAAATATTTTTTTTGTTTCATAACCTTTGTAAACGTGTGGCTTAAATCGCTAAAAAGGTGAAACGTTTGGATTTTTTTCGCAAAGTTTGTAAATGTTTGGCTTAAATCGCTAAAAAGGTGAAACGTTTGGATTTGTTTCGTAACGTTTGTAAACGTTTGGATTAAATCGCTAAAAAGGTGAAACGTTTGAATTTTTTCGTAACGTTTTAAATGTTTGGATTTGTTTTGTAACGTTTCTAAATGTTTGTCTTAAATCACTAAAACGGTAAAACGTTTGGATTTGTTTCGTAGCGTTTGTAAATGTTTGGCTTAAATTGCTAAAAAGGGAACGTTTGGATTTATATCATAACGTTTGTAAACGTTTGGCTTAAATCGTTAAAAATGTAAAATGTTTGGTTTTGTTTTGTAATGTTTGTAAGCGTTTGGCTTAAATTGCTAAAAAGGTGAAACGCTTAGATTTGTTTCGTAACGTTTGTATAAGTTTGGCTTATATAGCTATAAAGGTGAAACGTTTGGATTTGTTTCGTAACGTTTGTAAACGATTGGTTTTGTTTCGTAATGTTTGTAAACGTTTAGCTTAAATCGCTAAAAATGGGAAACGTTTGGATTTGTTTCGTAACGTTTTTAACGTTTGGTTTTATTCGTAACGTTTGTAAACGTTTGGCTTAAATCGCTAAAAAGGTGAAACGCTTGGATTTGATTCGTAACATTTATAAACGTTTGGCTTCAATCGCTAATAAGTGAAACGTTTGGATTTGTTTCGTAACGTTTGTAAATGTTTGGCTTAAATTGCTAAAAAGGTGAAACATTTGGATTTATATCATAACGTTTGTAAACGTTTGGCTTAAATCGTCAAAAACGGGAAACGTTTGGTTTTGTTTGGTAACATTTGTAAGCATTTGGCTTAAATTGCTAAAAAGGTGAAACAGTTGGATTTGTTTCGTAACGTTTGTAAACGTTTGGCTTAAATCACTAAAAAGTTGAAACGTTTGGATTTGTTTTGTAACGTTTGTAAAGGTTTGGCTTAAAACGCTAAAAAGGTGAAACGTTTGGATTTGTTTCGTAACGTTTTAAACGATTAGATTTGTTTTGTAACGTTTGTAAACGTTTGGCTTAAATCGTTAAAAAGGCGAAAACGTTTGGATTTGTTTCGTAACATTTGTAAACGTTTGGCTTAAATTGCTAAAAAGTTGAAACGTTTGGATTTATATGGAAACGTTTGTAAATGTTTGGCTTAAATTGCTAAAAATGTGAAACGTTTGGTTTTGTTTCGTAACGTTTGCAAGTGTTTGGCTTAAATTGCTAAAAAGGTGAAACGCTTGGATTTGTTTTTAACGTTTGTAAACGTTTGGCTGAAATCGCTAAAATTGTGAGACGTTTGGATTTGTTTCGTAATCTTTGTAAATATTTGGCTTCAATCGCTAAAAATGTGAAGCGTTTGGATTTGTTTCGTAACGTTTGTAAAGGTTTGGCTTAAATTGCTAAAAAGGTGAAACATTTGGATTTTCTTCGTAATGTTTGTAAATGTTCGTCTTAAATCGCTGAAAAGGTGAAACGTTTGGTTTTGTTTCATAACGTTTGTAAAGGTTCGGCTTAAATCGCTAAAAATATGAAACGTTTGGATTTCTTCGTAAAGTTTGTAAACGTTTGGCTTGTGTTTGTTTCGTAATGTTTGTACGTTTGGCTTAATCGCAAAAAAGGTGAAACGCTTGGATTTGTTTAATAAAGTTTGGAAATGTTTGTCTTAAATTGCTAAAAATGTGAGACATTTGGATTTGTTTTGTAACATTTTAAATGTTTTGATTTGTTTCGAAACATTTGGATTTGTTTCGTAACGTTTGGCTTCAACCACTAAAAAGGGGAAACACTTGGATTTGTTTCGTAACATTTGTAAACGTTTGCTTAAATCGCTAAAAAGTTGAAACATTTGGATTTGTTTCGTAACATTTTAAACGTTTGGATGAAATTGCTAAAAAGGTTAAACCTTTCGATTTGTTTAGTAATGTTTGTAAACGTTTGGGTTAAATTGCTAAAACGGTGACACGTTTGGATTTATTACGTAACCTTTCTAAATGTTTGGCTTAAATCGCTAAAAAGGTGAAATATTTGGATTTGTTTTCTAACGTTTTGCTTAGATCGCAAAAAATGTGAAACGTTTCGTTTCGTTTTGTTACGTTTGTATATGTTTGGCTTAAATCGCTAAAAAGGTGAAACGTTTGGATTTGTTTTGTAATGTTTGTAAACGTTTGGCTTAAATCGCTAAAAATGTGAAACATTTTGTTTTGTTTCGTATCGTTTGTAAACGTTTTGCTGAAATTGCTAAATAGGTGAAACGTTCGGTTTTGTTCCGAAATGTTTGTAAACGTTCGGCTTAAATCGCTAAAACTCTGAAACATCTATTTTTGTTCGTAACATTTATAAACGTTTGGCTTAAATCGCTAAAAAGGTGAAACATTTGGTTTTGTTTCATAACCTTTGTAAACGTTTGCCTTAAAAATTTGAAACGTTTGTTTTTGTTTCATAACGTTTGTAAACGTTTGGCTTAAATCTCTAAAAAAGTGAAACATTAGGATTTATTTCGTTACGTTTATAAATGTTTGGCTTAAATTGCTAAAAAGGTGAAACGTTTGGATTTACATCATAACGTTTGTAAACGTTTGGCTAAAATTGCTAAAAATGGGAAACGTTTAGTTTTGTTTCGTAACGTTTGTAAGCGTTTGGCTTAAATTGCTAAAAAGGGGAAATGCTTGGATTTGTTTCGTAACGTTTGTATACGTTTGGCTTAAATCGCTAAAAAAGTGAAACATTTGGATTTGTTTCGTAACGATTGTAAACGATAGGTTTTGTTTCGTAATGTTTGTAAACGTTTGGCTTAAATCGCAAAAAATATGAAACGTTTGGATTTGTTTCGTAACGTTTTAAGCGTTTGGTTTTGTTTCGCAACGTTTGTAAACGTTTTGCTTAAATCGCTAAAAAGGTGAAACGTTTGGATATGATTTGTAATGTTTGTAAACGTTTGGCTTATATTGCTAAAAAGGTGAAAGGTTTGGATTTGTTTCGTAACGTTCGTAAAAGTTTTTCTTAAATTGTTAAAAAGGTTAACGTTTGGATTTATATCATAACGTTTGTAAACGTTTGGCTCAAATCGTTAAAAATGGGAAATGTTTGGTTTTGTTCCGTAACGTTTGTAAGCGTTTTGCTTAAATTGCTAATAAGGTGAAACGCTTGGATTTGTTTCGTAACGTTTGTATATGTTTGGCTTAAATTGCTAAAAAGGTGAAACGTTTGGATTTTTTTCTTAACGTCTGTAAACAATTGGTTTTGTTTCGTAATGTTTGTAAACATTTGGCTTAAATCGCTAAAAATATTAAACGTTTGGATTCGTTTCGTAACGTTTTAAACGTTTGGTTTAGTTTCGTAACGTTTGTAAACGTTTGGTTTGAATCACTAAAAAGGTGAAACGTTTTGATCTGATTCATAACATTTGTAAACGTTTGGCTTATATTGCTAAAAAGGTGAAACGTTTGGATTTGTTTCGTAACGTTCGTAAATGTTTGGCTTCAATCGCTAAAAAGTAAAATGTTTGGATTTGTTTCGTAACGTTTGTCAACGTTTGGCTTAAATCGCTAAAAATTTGAAACGTTTGGATTTGTTTCGTAAGGTTTTAAACGTTTGGCTTAAATCACCAAAATGGAGAAACATTAGGATTTGTTTCGTATCGTTTGTAAACGTTTGACTCAAATCGCTAAAAAGGTAAAACGTTTGGATTTGTCTCGTAACATTTGTAAACATTTGGCTTATATTGTTAAAATGGTGAAACACTTGGATTTGTTTCATAATGTTTCTAAATGTTTGGCTTAAATCGCTAAAAAGGTGAAACATTTGGATTTGTTTCGTAATATTTGTAAACGTTTGGCTTCAATCGTAAAATAGGTGAAACATTTGGATTTGTTTCGTAACGTTTAAACCGCTAAAATGGGGAAACGTTAGGATTTGTTTCGTAACGTTTCTAAATGTTTGGCGTAAATCGCTAAAAAGGTGAAACATTTGGATTTGTTTTGTAATGTTTGTAAACGTTTGGCTTAAATCGCTAATATGGGGAAACATTTGGATTTGTTTCGTAACGTTTTTACATTTTTTGCTTAAATTGCTAAAAAGGTGAAACGTTTGGATTTGTTTCAAAATGTTTTAAACGTTTGGCTTAAATCGCTAAAAAGGTGAAATGTTTGTTTTTGTTCCGTAACATTTGTAAACGTTTGACTTAAATCACTAAAAAGGGGAAACATTTTTTTTTTGTTTCATTACCTTTATAAATGTTTGGCTTAAATCGCTAAAAAGGTAAAACGTTTGGATTTGTTTTGTAACATTTGTAAACGTTTGTCTTAAATCTCTAAAAAGGTGAAACATTTGGATTTGTTTCGTAACGTTTGTAAACGTTTTCCTTAAATCGCAAAAAAGGTGAAACGTTTGGATTTATATCGTAATGTTTTAAACTTTTGAATTTATTTTGTAACGTTTGTAAATGTTTATCTTAAATCGCTAAAACGGTGAAATGTTTGGATTTGTTAAAGTTTGTAAATGTTTGGTTTAAATTGCTATAAAGGTGAAACGTTTGGATTTATATCATAACGTTTGTAAACGTTTGGCTTAAATCGTTAAAAATGTGAACCGTTTGGTTTTGTTTCGTAATGTTTTTAAACGTTTGGCTTAAATTGCTAAAAAGGGGAAACACTTAGATTTGTTTCGTAACGTTTGTAAACGTTTGGCTTAAATCGCTAAAAAGGGGAAACGTTTGGATTTTTTTGTAACGTTTGTAAACGTTTGGCTTAAAACGCTAAAAAGGTGAAACGTTTATATTTGTTTCGTAACATTTTAAACGTTTGGATTTGTTTTATAACGTTTTGCTTAAATCGCTAAAATGGGGAAATGTTTGGATTTGTTTCGTAACATTTTTAAACGTTTGGCTTAAATTGCTAAAAAGATGAAACGTTTGGATTTATATGGTAACGATTGTAAACGGTTGGCTTAAATTGCTAAAAATGTGAAACGTTTGGATTTGTTTTGTAACGTTTGCAAGCGTTTGGCTTAAATTGCCAAAAAGGTGAAAAGCTTGGATTTGTTTGTAACGTCTGTAAACGTTTGGCTTAAATCGCTAAAAAGGTGAAATGTTTGGATTTGTTTTGTAATGTTTGTAAACGTTTGGTTTAAACTGCTAAAAAGGTGAACACTTGGATTTGTTTCGTAGCGTTTGTAAACGCTTGGCTTATATTGCTAAAAAGGTGAAACGCTTGGATTTGTTTCGTATCGTTTGTAAACATTTGGCTTAAATCGCTAAAAAGGTGAAAATTTTGGATTTGTTTCGTAACGTTTGTAAATGTTTGGCTTAAATTGCTAACAAGGTGAAACGTTTGAGTTTGATTCTTAATGTTTGTAAATGTTTGGCTTAAATCGCTAAAAAGGTGAAACGTTTGGATTTGTTTCCTGTGTTTGTAAATGTTTGGCTTAAATCGCTAAACGGTAAAATGTTTGGATTTGTTTTGTAAAGTTTGTATACGTTTGGCTTAAATTGCTAAAAAGGTGAAACGCATGGATTTGTTTCGTAAAGTTTATAAACGTTTGGCTTAAATTGCTAAAAATAGATGAAACACTTGGTTTTTGGTTCGTTACATTTGTAAACGTTTGTATGCGTTTGACTTTAATCGCTAAAAAGCTGAAACGTTTGGATTTGTTTGGTAACGTTTGTAAACGTTTGATTAAATCGCTAAAAAGGTGAAACAATTAGATTTTTTTCGTAGCGTTTGTAAACATTTGGCTTAAATTGCTAAAAAGGTAAAACTTTTGGATTTGTTTCGTAAAGTTTGTAAACGTCTGGCTTAAATTGCTAAAAATGTGAATTGTTTGGATTTGTTTCGTAACTTTTTAAACGTTTGGCTTAAATTGCTAAAAAGGTGAAACTCTTGGTTTTGTTTCGTAACGTTTGTAAAGGTTTGGCTTAAATCGTATGTGGAACGTTTGGATTTGTTTCGTAACGTTTTAAACGTTTTGTTTTGTTTCGTTACGTAGGTAAATGTTTGGCTTAAATCTCTCAAAAGGTGAGACGTTTGGATTTTTTTCGTAACGTTTAAAAACGTTTGGCTTAAATTGCAAAAAAGGCGAAACGTTTGGATTTGTTTCTTAATGTTTGTAAACTTTTGGCTTAAATCGCTAAAAAGGCGAAACTTTTGGATTTGTTTCGTAACGTTTGAAAATGTTTGGCTTAAATCGCTAAAAAGGTGAAACGTTTGGATTTGTTTCGTAACGTTTGTAAACGTTTGGCTTAAATCGCTAAAAAGGGGAAACGTTTGGATTTGTTTCTTAACGTTTGTAAACGTTTGGCTTAAAAGGCAAAAAAGGTGAAACTTTTGAATTTGTTTCATAATCTTTGTCAACGTTTGGCTTATATTGCTAAAAAGGTGAAATGTTTAGAATTGTATTGTAACATTTGTAATCGTTTTGCTTAAATCGCTAAAAAGGAGAAACGTATGGATTTGTTTCGTAAGTTTGTAAACGTTTGGCTCATATTGCTAAATAGGTGAAACGTTTGGATTTGTTTCGTAACGTTTGTAAACGTTTAGCATAAATCGCTAAAAAGGTGAAATGTTTGGATTTGTTTTGTAACGTTTTAGACGTTTGGCTTATATCGCTAAAATGGGAAAACATTTGGATTTGTTTCGTAACTTTTGTAAACGTTTAGCATAAATTGCTAAAATAGTTAAATGTTTGGTTTTGTTTCGTAACGTTTGTAAACATTCGGCTTATATCGCTAAAAAGGTGAAACGTTTGGTTTTGTTTCGTAACGTTTGTAAACGTTTGGATTTGTTTCTTAACGTTTATTTCGTAACGTTTCAAACGATTGCATTTGTATCGTAGCGTTTGTAAAGGTTTGGCTTAAATCGTTAAAAAGGTGAAACGTATGGTTTTGTTTCGTAAAGTTTGTAAACGTTTGGATTTTTTTCGTAACGTTTGTATTTGTACCGTAACGTTTGTAAATGTTTGGTTTAAATCACTAAAAAAGTTAAACGTTTGGATTTGTTTGGAAACATTTGTAAACGTATGGCTTTAATCCCTACAAATGTGAAACGCATGGATTTGTTTCGTAACGTTTGTAAACGTTTGGCTTAAACTGCTAAAAAGGTGAAACGCTTTGTTTTGTTTCGTATCTTTTGTAAAGTTTTTGCTTAATTTGCTAAAGATTTGAAACGTTTGGATTTTTTTCATAATGTCTTAAACGTTTGGTTTTATTTCATAACGTTTGTAAATGTTTGGCTTAAATCGCTAAAAAGGTGAAACGTTTCGTTTTGTTTCGTAACGTTTGTAAACGTTTGGCTTAAATCGCTAAAAAGGTGAAACGTTTGGATTTGTTTCAAAATGTTTGTAATTGTTTGGCTTAAATCGCTAAAAACGTTAAACATTTGGATTTGTTTCGTAACTTTTGTAAACATATGGCTTAAATCGCTAAATGCTAAAACATTTGGTTTTGTTTCGTAACATTTGTAAACGTTTGGCCTAAATCACTAATAAGGTGAAACGTTTGGTTTTGTTTCGTAACGTTTGCAAACGATTGGATTTGTTTCGCAACGTTTGTTTCGTAACATTTTAATAGTTTGCATTAGTTTCCTAACGTTTGTAAACGTTTGGCTTAAATTGCTAAAAAGGTGAAACGTTTGGATTTGATTCGTAACATCTGTAAACGTTTGGCTTAAATCGCTAAAAAGTTGAAATGTTTGGATTTGTTTTGTAATGTTTGTAAATGTTTGGCTTAAACTGCTAAAAAGGTGAAACACTTGGATTTTTTTCGTAGCGTTTGTAAACGCTTGGCTTAAATTGCTAAAAAGGTGAAACGCTTGGATTTGTTTCGTATCATTTGTAAACGTTTGGCTTAAATCGCTAAAAAGGTGAAAATTTTGGATTTGTTTCGTAACGTTTGTAAATGTTTGGCTTGAATTGCTAAAAAAGTGAAACGTTTGAGTTTGATTCTTAATGTTTGTAAACGTTTAGCTTAAATCGCTAAAAAGGTGAAACGTTTGGATTTGTTTCCTGTGTTTTTAAACGTTTGGCTTAAATCGCTAAAAGGTAAAATGTTTGGATTTGTTTTGTAAAGTTTGTATACGTTTGGCTTAAATTGCTAAAAAGGTGAAACGCATGGATTTGTTTCGTAACGTTTGTAAACGTTTGGCTTAAATTGCTAAAAAGATGAAACGCTTGGATTTGTTTCGTAAAGTTTCTAAACGTTTGGCTTAAATTGCTAAAAATAGGTGAAACACTTGATTTTTGTTTCGTAACATTTGTAAACGTTTGTATGCGTTTGACTTTAATCGCTAAAAAGCTGAAACGTTTGGATTTGTTTGGTAACGTTTGTAAACGTTTGATTAAATCGCTAAAAAGGTGAAACAGTTAGATTTTTTTCATAGCGTTTGTAGACATTTGGCTTAAATCGCTAAAAAGGTTAAACGTTTGGATTTGGTTCGTAACATTTGTAAACATTTGGCTTAAATCGCTAAAAAGGTGACAAGTTTGGATTTTTTTCGTATCGTTTATAAACGTTTGGCTTAAATCGCTAAAAAGGTTAAACGTTCGGATTTGTTTCCTAACCTTTGTAAACCTTTGGCTTAAATTGCTAAATAGGTGAAACGCTTTGATTTGTTTCGTAACATTTGTAAACGTTTGGCTTCAATTGCTGAAAATGTGAATCGTTTGGATTTGTTTCTTAATGTTTGTAAACATTTGCCTTCAATCGCTAAAAAAGTGAAACGCTAGGATTTATTTCATAATGTTTGTATACGTTTGGCTTAAATTGCTAAAAAGGTGAAACGTCTGGATTTGTTTCGTAGAGTTTATAAACGTTTGATCCCTCAAAGGGTGAAATGTTTGGATTTGTTTCGTACCATTTGTAAACGTTTGGCTTAAATTGCTTAAAAGGTGAAATGTTTGGATTTGTTTCCTAACGTTTGTAAACGTTTGGCTTAAATCGCTAAAAAGGTGGAAACACTTGGATTTGTTTCGTAACGTTTGTAAACGTTTGGCATAAATTGCTAAAAAGGTGAAACACTTTGTTTTGTTTCGTAACATTTGTAAACGTTTGGCTTCAATTGCTAAAAATGTGAATCGTTTGGATTTGTTTCGTAATGTTTGTAAACGCTTGGCTTCAATAGCTAAAAAAGTGAAACGTTTGCATTTGTTTCGTAGCGTGTGTAAACGTTTGGCTTAAATCGCTAAAAAGGTGAAACGTTTGGATTTGTTTCGTAACGTTTTAAACGTTTGGCTTAAATCGCTAAAATGGGGAAACGTTTGGATTTTTTCGTAACGTTTAAAACATTTGGCTTAAATCGCTGAAAAGGTGAAACAATTATTTCGTAACGTTTGTAAACGTTCGGCTTAAATTGCTAAAAAGGTGAAACGTTTGATTTTGTTTCGTAACGTTTGTAAACGTTTGGCTTAAACTGCTAAAAAGGTGAAACGCTTTGTTTTGTTTCGTATCTTTTGTAAAGGTTTGGCTTAATTCGCTAAAAATTTGAAACCTTTGGATTTGTTTCATAATGTCTTAAACGTTTGGTTTTGTTTCGTAACGTTTGTAAACGTTTGGCTTAAATCGGTAAAAAGGTGAAAAGTTTCGTTTTGTTTCGTAACGTTTGTAAACGTTTGGCTTAAATCGCTAAAAAGGTGAAACATTTGGATTTGTTTCCTAATGTTTGTAAACGTTTGGCTTAAATCGCTAAAAAAGGGAAACGTTTGGATTTTTTTCGTAACGTTTGTAAACGTATAGCTTAAATCGCTAAAAAGGTGAAATGTTTGGATTTGTGTTGTAACGTTTGTAAACGTTTGGCTTAAATTGCTAAAAAGGTGAAACACTTGGATTTATTTTGTAACGTTTGTAAACGCTTGGCTAAATTGCTAAAAAGGTGAAACACTTGGATTTGTTTCGTATCGTTTGTAAACGTTTGGCTTAAATCGCTAAAAAGGTGAAAAATTTGGATTTGTTTCGAAACGTTTGTAAATGTTTGGCTTAAATCGCTAAAAAGGCGAAACGTTTGGATTTGTTTTGTAATGTTTGTAAACGTTTGGCTTCAATAGCTAAAAAAGGGAAATGTTTGGATTTGTTTCGTAGCGTTTGTAAACGTTTGGCTTAAATTGCTAAAAAGGTGAAACGTTTGGATTTGTTTCGTAATGTTTTAAACGTTTGGCTTAAATCGCTAAAATGGGGAAACATTTGGATTTTTTCGTAACGTTTAAAACCTTTGGCTTAAATCGCTAAAAAGGTGAAACGTTTATTTCGTAACGTTTGTAAACGTTCGGCTTAAATTGCTAAAAAGGTGAAACGTTTGGTTTTGTTTCGTAACGTTTGTAAATGTTCGGGTTAAATCGCTAAAAAGGTGAAACGCTTGGATTTGTTTCGTAACGTTTGTAAACATTCGGATTAGATCGCTAAAAAGGTGAAACGCTCGGATTTGTATCGTATTGTTCGTAAACGTTTGGCTTAAATTTCTAAAAAGGTGAAACGCTTGGATTTGTTTCGTAATGTTTGTAAATATTTGGCTTAGATTGCTAAAAATATAAAACGCTTTGATTTGTTTCGTAACGTTTCGCCTAATTTGCTAAAAAGGTGAAACATTTGGATTTGTTCCATAACCTTTTAAACGTTTTGCTTAAATCGCTAAAAAAGGGAAACGTTTGGATTTTTTCGTAACTTTTGTAAACGTTTGTTTTAAATTGATCAAAAGGTGAAACGCTTAGATTTGTTTCGTAACGTTTGTAAATGTTTGGTTTAAATTGCTGACAAAGGTGAAACACTTGAATTTGTTTTGTAACGTTTGTAAACGTTTAGCTTACATTGCTAAAAAGGTGAAACATTTGGATTTGTTTCGTAGAGTTTGTAAACGTTTGGCTTAAATTGCTAAAAAGATGAAATGTATGGATTTGTTTCGTAGCGTTTGTAAACGTTTAGCTTAAATTGCTAAAAAGGTGAAACGCTTTGATTTGTTTAGTAACGTTTGTAAAAGTTTGGCTTAAATTGCTAAAAAGATGAAACTCTTGGATTTGTTTCGTAACATTCATAAACGTTTGGCTTAAATTGCTAAAAATAGGTGAAACACTTGGTTTTTGTTTCGTAACATATGTAAACGCTTGGCTTAAATTGCTAAAAATGTGAAACGTTTGGATTTATTTCGTAACGTTTGTAAATATTTGGCTTCAATCGCTAAAAAAATAAAACACTTGGATTTGTTTCGTAATGTTTGTAAACGTTTTGCATAAATTGCTAAAAAGGTGAAACGTTTGGATTTGTTTCGCTACGTATTAAACATTTGGCTTAAATCGCTATAAAGGTGAAACGTTTGGATTTGTTTCGTAACGTTTTAAACGTTTGGCTTAAATTGCTAAAATGGGGAAACGTTTGAATTTTTTTGTAATATTTGTAAACGTTTGACTTAAATTGCTTAAAAGGCAAAACGCTTGGATTTGTTTCGTAACGTTTATAAATGTTTGGCTTAAATTACTAAAAAGGCGAAACGTTTGGATTTGTTTAGTAATGTTTGAAAATGTATGGCTTAAATCGCTAAAAGGTGAAACATTTGGATTTGTTTCGTAACGTTTATTTCATAACGTTTTAAACGTTTGGATATGTTTCGTAACGTTTGTAAAGTTTTGGCTTAAATCGCTAAAAATGTGAAACGTTTTGTTTTCTTTCACAACGTTTGTAAACGTTTGACTTAAATCGCTAAAAAGGTGAAATGTTTGGATTTGTTTCATAACGTTTGTAAACATTTGGCTTAAATCGCTAAAAAAGTGAAACATTTGGATTTGTTTCATAACGTTTGTAAACGTATGTCTTAAATCGCTAAAAATGTGAAACGTTTGGATTTTGTTTCGTAATGTTTGTAAATGTTTGGGCTAAATCACTAAAAAGGTGAAACGTTTGGTTTTGTTTCATAGCGTTTGTAAACGTTTGGATTGGTTTCATAACGTTTGTTTCGCAACGTTTGTATTTTTTTCATAACGTTTGTAAACGTTTGGCTTAAATCACTAAAAAAGTGAAATGTTTGGATTTGTTTCGTAACGTCTGTAAACGTATGGCTTAAATCACGAAAAATGTGAAACGCATGGATTTGTTTCGTAACGTTTGTAAACGTTTGGCTTAAACTACTAAAAAGGTGAAACGCTTGGTTTTGTTTCGTATCTTTTGTAAAGGTTTGGCTTAATTCGCTAAAAATGTGAAACGTTTAGATTTGTTTCATAATGTCTTAAACGTTTGGTTTTGTTTCGTAACATTTGTAAAAGTTTGGCTTAAATCGCTAAAAAGGTCACACGTTTCGTTTTGTTTCGTAACGTTTGTAAACGTTTGGCTTAAATCGCTAAAAAGGTAAAACGTTTGGATTTGTTTCATAGCGTTTGTAAACGTTTGGCTCAAATCGCTAAAAAATTGAAACATTTGGATTTATTACGTAACGTTTGTAAACGTATGGCTTAAATCGCTAAAAGCTGAAACATTTGGTTTTGTTTCGTAACGTTTGTATACGTTTGGCTTAAATAACTAAAACGGCGAAACGTTTTGTTTTGTTTCGTAACGTTTATAGACGTTTGGATTTGTTTCATAACGTTTGTTTCGTAACATTTTAAACGTTTGGATTAGTTTTCTAACGTTTGTAAACGTTTGGCTTAAATTGCTAAAAAGGTTAAACGTTTGGATTTGTTTCGTAACGTCTGTAAACGTTTGTCCTAAATAGCTAAAAAGGTGAATTTTTTTGATTTGTTTTGTACCGTTTGTAATCGTTTGGCTGAAATTGCTAAAAAGGTGAAACACTTGGATTTGTTTCGTAACGTTTGTAAACCATTGGCTTAAAATTGCTAAAAGGGTGAAGCGCTAGGATTTGTTTCGTAACATTTGTAGACGTTTGACTTAAATCGCTAAAAAGGTAAATTTTTTTGATTTGTTTCATAACGTTTGTAAATGTTTGTCTTAAATCGCTAAAAAGGTTAAACGTTTGAATTTGTTTCCTACGTTTGTAAACATTTGGCTTAAATTGCTAAAAGGTGAAATGTTTGGATTCGTTTTGTAACGTTTGTATACGTTTGGCTTAAATTGGTAAAAAGGTGAAACGCTTGGATTTGTTTCGTAACGTTTGTAAACGTTTGGCTTAAATTGCTAAAAAAGAGAAACGCTTTGTTTTGTTTTGAAACGTTTGTAAATGTTTGGCTTAAATTGCTAAAAATGTGAAACATTTGGATTTGTTTTCTAACGTTTTAAACGTTTGGTTTTGTTTCGTAACGTTTGTAAGCGTTTGACTTTAATCAATAAAAAGGTGAAACGTTTGGATTTGTTTCGTAACGTTTGTAAACGTTTGGCTTAAATCGCTAAAAAGGTGAAACATTTAGATTTGTTTCGTAACGTTTGTAAACGTTTGGCTTAAATCGCTAAAAACGTGAAACATTTGGATTTGTTTCGTAGCGTTTGTAAGGGTTTGGCTTAAATTGCTAAAAAGGTGAAACATTTGGATTTGTTTCATATCGTTTGTAAACATTTGGCTTAAATCACTAAAAAGGTCAAACGTTCGGATTTGTTTCCTAACCTTTGTAAACGTTTGGCTTAAATTGCTAATAGGGTAAAACGCTTTGATTTGTTTCGTAACGTTTTTATACGTTTTGCTTAAATTGCTAAAAAGGAGAAACGCTTGGATTTATTTCATAACGTTTGTAAACGTTTGGTTTAAATTGTTAAAAAGGTGAAACGTCTGGATTTGTTTCGTAGAGTTTATAAACATTTGACATAAATCCCTCAAAAGGTGAAATGTTTGGATTTGTTTCGTACCGTTTGTAAACATTTGGCTTAAATCGCTAAAAAGGTTAAATGTTTGGATTTGTTTCGTAACGTTTGCAAACGTTTGGCTTAAATTGCTAAAAAGGTGGTAACGCTTGGATGTGTTTTGTAACGTTTGTAAACGTTTGGCTTAAATTGCTAAAAAGGTGAAACGCTTGGTTTTGTTTCGTAACGTTTATAAACGTTTGGCTTAAATTGCTAAAAATGTGAATCGTTTGGATTTGTTTCGTAATATTTGTAATCATTTGACTTTAATCGCTAAAAAAGGGAAACGTTTGGATTTGTTTCGAAACGTTAGTGAACGTTTGTCTTAAATCGCTAAAAAGGTGAAACGTTTGGATTTGTTTCTTAACGTTTTAAACGTTTGGTTTAAATCGCTAAAAAGGTGAAATGTTTGTTTCGTAACGTTTGTAAACGTTCGGCTTAAATCGCTAAAAAGGTGAAACGATTGGATTTGTTTCGTAACGTTTGTAAACGTTCGGCTTACATCGCTGAAAAGGTGAAACGCTTGGATTTGTTTCGTATCGTTCGTAAACGTTTTGCTTAAATTGCTAAAAAGGTGAAACACTTGGATTTGTTTCATATAGTTTGTAAAAATTTGGCTTAAATTGCTAAAAAGGTAAAACGCTTGGATTTGTTTCGTAACGTTTGTAAACATTTCTCTTAAGTTGCTAAAAAGGTGAAATATTTGGATTGGTTGCCTAACCTTTTAAACGTTTTGCTTAAAGCGCTAAAAAAAGGACACGTTTGGATTTTTTTCGCAACGTTTCTAAACGTTTGGCTTAAATTGATCAAAAGATGAAACGCTTGGATTTGTTTCGTAACGTTTATAAATGTTTGGTTTAAATTGCTAAAAAGGTGAAACAGTTGGATTTGTTTTGTAACGTTTGTAAACCTTTGGCTTACATTGCTAAAAAGGTGAAACATTTGGATTTGTTTCGTAGCGTTTGTAAATGATTGGCTGAAATCGCTATAAAGGTGAAACTTTTGGATTTGTTTCGTACCGTTTGTAAATGTTTGGCTTAAATTGCTAAAAAGGTGAAATATTTGGATTTGTTTCGTAACATTTGTAACGTTTGGCTTAATTTGCTAAAAAGGTGGTAACGCTTGGATGTGTTTCGTAACGTTTGTTAACGTTTGGCTTAAATTGCTAAAAAGGTGAAACGCTTGGATTTGTTTCGTAACGTTTATAAACGTTTGACTTAAATCGCTAAAAAGGTTAAATGTTTGGATTTGTTTCGTAACGTTTGTAAACGTTTGGCTTAAATTGCTAAAAAGGTGGTAACGCTTGGATGTGTTTCGTAACGTTTGTAAACGTTTGGCTTAAATTGCTAAAAAGGTGAAACACTTGGTTTTGTTTCGTAACGTTTATAAACGTTTGGCTTAAATTGCTAAAAATGTGAATCGTTTGTATTTCTTTCGTAATGTTTGTAAACGTTTGACTTTAATCGCTAAAAAAGGGAAACGTTTGGATTTGTTTCGAAACGTTAGTAAACGTTTGGCTTAAATCGCTAAAACGGTGAAACGTTTGGATTTTTTTCTTAACGTTTTAAACGTTTGGTTTAAATCGCTAAAAAGGTTAAATGTTTGTTTCGTAACGTTTGTAAACGTTCGGCTTAAATCGCTAAAAAGGTGAAACGATTGGATTTGTTTCGTAACGTTTGTAAACGTTCGGCTTATATCGCTGAAAAGGTGAAATGCTTGGATTTGTTTCGTATCGTTCGTAAACGTTTTGCTCAAATTGCTAAAAAGGTGAAACACTTGGATTTGTTTCATAACGTTTGTAAATATTTGGTTTAAATTGCTAAAAAGGTGAAACGCTTGGATTTGTTTCGTAACTTTTGTAAACATTTCGCTTAAATTGCTAAAAAGGTGAAACATTTGGATTGGTTGCGTAACCTTTTAAACGTTTTGCTTATATCGCTAAAAAAAAGGAAACGTTTGGATTTTTTTCGCAACGTTTCTAAACGTTTGGCTTAAATTGATCAAAAGATGAAACGCTTGGATTTGTTTCGTAACGTTTATAAATGTTTGGTTTAAATTGCTAAAAAGGTGAAACACTTTGATTTGGTATGTAACGTTTGTAAACCTTTGGCTTACATTGCTAAAAAGGTGAAACATTTGGATTTGTTTCGTAGCGTTTGTAAATAATTAGCTTAAATCGCTATAAAGGTGAAACGTTTGGATTTGTTTCGTACCGTTTGTAAACGTTTGGCTTAAATTGCTAAAAAGGTGAAATATTTGGAATTGTTTCGTAACGTTTGTAAACGTTTGGCTTAAATTGCTAAAAAGGTGAAACGCTTGGATTTGTTTCGTTACGTTTGTAAACGTTTGGCTTAAATTGCTAAAAATAGGTGAAACACTTGGTTTTTCCTTCATAACATTTGTAAACCTTTTGCTTAAATTGCTAAAAATGTGAAATGTTTGGATTTGTTTCGTAACATTTGTAAACATTTGGCTTCAATCGCTAAAATGATGAAACACTTCGATTTGTTTCGTAATGTTTATAAACGTTTTGCATAAATTTCTTAAAAGTTGAAACGTTTGGATTTGTTTCGTAACGTTTTAAACGTTTGGCTTAAATCGCCAAAAAGGTGAAACATTTGGATTTGTTTCGTAACATTTTAAACGTTGGCTTAAATCGATAAAATGGGGAAACGTTTGAATTTTTTTTCGTAATGTTCGTAAACGTTTGGCTTAAATTGCTAAAAATGCGAAACGTTTGGATTTGTTTCGTAACGTTTGTAAACGTTTGCCTTAAATTGCTAATAAGGAGAAACGTTTGGATTTGTTTAGTAATGTTTGTAAACGTTTGGCTTAAATTGCTAAAAAGGAGAAACGTTTGGATTTGTTTAGTAACATTTGTAAACATTTGGCTTAAATCGCTAAAAAGATGAAACGTTTGGATTTGTTTCGTAAGTTTTTAAACATTTCGCTTAAATCGCTAACGTTTGTAAACATTTCGCTAAAATTATTAAAAAGGTGAAACACTTGGATTTGTTTTGTAACGTTTGTAAACGTTTGGCTTAAATTGCTAAAATGGTGAAACGCTTGAATTTGTTTCGCAACGTTTGTAAACGTTTCGCTTAAATTGCTAAAAAGGTGAAACATTTGGATTTGTTTCCAAACCATTGTAAATGTTTGGCTTAAATAGCTAAAAAGGCGAAACGTTTGGATTTGTTTCGTAACGTTTGTAAACGTTTGGCTTAAATTGCTAAAAAGGTGAAACTCTTGGATTTGTTTCGTAACGTTTGTAAACGTTTGGCTTAAATTGCTAAAAAGGAGAAACATTTGGATTTGTTTAGTAACATTTGTAAACATTTGGCTTAAATCGCTAAAAAGATGAAACGTTTGGATTTGTTTCGTAAGTTTTTAAACATTTCGCTTAAATCGCTAACGTTTGTAAACGTTTGGCTTAAATTGCTAAAAAGGTGAAATGCTTGAATTTTTTTCGCAACGTTTGTAAACGTTTGGCTTAAATTGCTAAAAAGTGAAACATTTGGATTTGTTTCCAAACCATTGTAAATGTTTGGCTTAAATAGCTAAAAAGGTGAAACGTTTGGATTTGTTTCGTAATGTTTGTAAACGTTTAACTTAAATCGCTAAAAAGGCGAAACGTTTGGATTTGTTTCGTAACGTTTGTAAACGTTTGGCTTAAATTGCTAAAAAGGTGAAACTCTTGGATTTGTTTCGTAATGTTTGTAAACTTTTGGCTTATATTGCTAAAAAGGTGAAACGCTTGGATTTGTTTCGTAATGTTTGTAAACGTTTGGCTTAAATGTCTAAAAAGGTTAAACGCTTGGATTTGTTTCGTAACGTTTGTAAACATTTGGCTTAAATTTCTAAAATGGTGAAACGCTTGGATTTGTTTTGTAATATTTGCAGACGTTTGGATTACATTGCAAAAAAGGTGAAATGCTTGGATTTGTTTCGTAACGTATCTAAACATTTGGCTTAAATTGCTAAAAAGGTGAAACGCTTGGATTTATTTTGTAATGTTTGTAAACCTTTGGCTTAAATTGCTAAAAATAGGTGAAACGCTTGGTTTTGTTTTGTAACGTTTGTAAACGTTTGGCTAAAATCTCTAAAAATGTGAAAGTTTTAATTTGTTTCATAACGTTTTAAACGTTTGGTTTTGTTTCATAACGTTTGTAAACGCTTGGCTTAAATTGCTAAAAAGGTGAAACATTTGAATTTGTTTTGTAACTTTTGTAAACGTTTGGCTTAAATCGCTAAAAAGGTGAAACATTTGGATTTGTTTCGTTACGTTTGTAAATGTTTGGCTTAATTTGCTAAAAAGGTGAAACGTTGGGATTTGTTTCGTAGCGTTTGTAAACGTTTGGCTTAAATCGCTCAAAAGGTGAAACATGTGGATTTGTTTCTTATCGTTTGTAAACGTTTTGCTTAAATCGCTAAAAAGATGAAACGTCTAGATTTGTTTCGTAACGTTTGCAAACGTTTCGCTTAAATCACTCAAAAGGTGAAACGTTTGGATTTGTTTCGTAATGTTTGTAAAGGTTTGTCTTAAATCGCTTAAAAGGTGAAATGTTTGGATTTGTTTCGTAACGGTTGTAAACGTTCGGCTTGAATTCCTAAAAAGGTAAAACGCTTGGATTTTTTTCGTAACGTTCATAAACGTTTTGCCTAAATTGCTAAAAAGGTGAAACGCTTGGATTTGTTTCGTAACGTTTGTAAATATTTGGCTTAAATTGCTAAAAAGGTGAAACGCTTGGATTTGTTTCGTTACGGTTGTAAACGTTTCGCTTAAATTGCTAAAAAGGAGAAACATTTGGATTGGTTGCATAACCTTTTAAACGTTTTGCTTAAATCGCTAAAAAAAGGAAATGTTCGGATTTTTTTCGCAACGTTTGTAAACGTTTGGCTTAAATTTATCAAAAGATGAAACCCTTAGATTTGTTTCATAACGTTTGTAAGGGTTTGGCTTAAATTGCTAAAAAGGTGAAATATTTGGATTTGTTTCGTATCGTTTGTGAACGTTTGGCTTAAATCGCTAAAAAGGTCAAACGTTCGGATTTATTTCGTAACGTTTGTAAACGTTTGGCTTAAATTCCTAAAAAGGTAAAACGCTTGGATTTGTTTCGTAAGGTTTGTAAACGTTTGGCTTACATTGCTAAAAAGGTGAAACGTTTGGATTTGTTTCGTAATGTTTGTAAACGTTTGGCTTAAATTGCTAAAAAGGTGAAACGTTTGGATTTGTTTCGTAACGTTTGTAAACGTTTTGCTTAATTTGCTAAAAAGGTGAAACGCTTGGTTTTGTTTCGTAATGTTTGTAAAAGATTGGCTTAAATTGCTAAAAAGGTGAAACGATTGGATTTGTTTGGTAATGTTTGTAAACGTTTGGCTTAAAATGCTAAAAAGGTGAAACGCTTGGATTTGTTTCGTAACGTTTGCAAACATTTGGCTTAAATTGCTAAAAAGGTGAAACGCTTGGATTTGTTTTGTAATGTTTGTAAACGTTTGGCTTAATTGCTAAAAAGGAGAAACGCTTGGATTTGTTTCGTAACGTTTGTAAACGTTTGGCTTACATTGCTAAAAGGGCGAAACACTTGAATTTGTTTCGTAATTTTTGTAAACGCTTGGCTTATATTGTTGAAAAGGTGAAACGCTTGGATTTGTTTCGTAACGTTTGTAAACGTTTTGCTTAAATTGCTAAAAAGGTGAAACGCTTGGTTTTTTTTAATGTTTGTAACGGTTTGGCTTAAATTGCTAAAAAGGTAAAACGCTTGGATTTGTTTTGTAATGTTTGTAAACGTTTGGCTTAAAATGCTAAAAAGGTGCAACGCTTGGATTTGTTTCGTAACGTTTGTAAACATTTGGCTTAAATTGCTAAAAAGGTGAAACGCTTGGATTTGTTTCGTAACGTTTGTAAACGTTTGGCTTATATTGCTAATTAGGTGAAACGCTTGGATTTGTTTTATAACGTTTGGCTTAAATCGCTAAAAAGGTGAAACGTTTGGATTTGTGTCGTAACGTTTGTAAACGTTTGGCTTAAATTGCTAAAAAGATGAAACGTTTGGATTTGTTTCATAACATTTGTAAACGTTTGGCTTAAATTGCTAAAAAGGTGAAACGCTTGGATTTGTTTCGTAATGTTTGTAAACATTTGGCTTAAATTTCTAAAAAGGTGAAACGCTTGGTTTTGTTTCGCAACGTTTGTAAATGTTTGGCTTAAATCGCTAAAAATGTGAAACGTTTTAATTTGTTTCATAACGTTTTAAACGTTTGGTTTTGTTTCGTAACGATTGTAAAATTTTGGCATAAATTGCTAAAAAGGTGAAACATTTGGATTTGTTTTGTAACGTTTGTAACGTCTGTCTTAAATCGCTAAAAAGGTGAAACATTTGGATTTCTTTCGTAACGTTTGAAAACGTTTGGCTTAAATCGCTAAAAGGGGAAATTTTTGTATTTGTTTCGTAACGTTTGCAAACGTTTGGCTTAAATCGCAAAAAAAGTGAAACGTTTGGATTTGTTTCGTAACGTTTGTAAATGTTTGGCTTAAATTGTTAAAAAGGTGAAATGTTGGGAATTGTTTCGTAGCGTTTGTAAACGTTTGGCTTAAATTGCTAAAAAGGTGAAATATTTGGATTTGTTTCTTACCGTTTGTAAACGTTTTGCTTAAATCGCTAAAAAGGTGAAACGTCTGGATTTGTTCGTAACGTTTGCAAACGTTTCGCTTAAATCGCTCAAAAGGTGAAACGTTTGGATTTGTTTCGTAATGTTTGTAAAGGTTTGTCTTAAATCGCTTAAAAGGTGAAATGTTTGGATTTGTTTCGTAACGGTTGTAAACGTTCGGCGTGAATTGCTAAAAAGGTGAAACGCTTGGATTTGTTTCGTAACGTTCGTAAACGTTTTGCTTAAATTGCTAAAAAGGTGAAACGCTTGGATTTGTTTCGTAACGTTTGTAAATATTTGGCTTAAGTTGCTAAAAAGGTGAAACGCTTGGATTTGTTTCGTGACGTTTGCAAACGTTTCGCTGAAATTGCTAAAAAGGTGAAACATTTGGATTAGTTGCGTAACCTTTTAAACGTTTTGTTTAAATCTTTAAAAAAAGGAAACGTTTCGATTTTTTTTCGCAACGTTCGTAAACGTTTGGCTTAGATTGATCAAAAGATGAAACGCTTGGATTTGTTTCGTAACGTTTGTAAATGTTTGGCTTAAATTGCTAAAAAAGTGAAACGTTGGGATTTGTTTCGTAGCGTTTGTAAGCGTTTGGCTTAAATCGCTCAAAAGGTGAAACATTTGGATTTGTTTCTTACCGTTTGTAAATGTTTGGCTTAGATTGATCAAAAGATGAAACGCTTGGATTTTTTTCCTAACGTTTGTAAATGTTTTGTTTAAATTGCTAAAAAGGTGAAACACTTGGATTGGTTTTTTAACGTTTGTAAACGTTTGGCTTACATTGCTAAAAAGGTGAAACATTTGGATTTGTTTCGTAGCGTTTGTAAATGATTGGCTTAAATCGCTCTAAAGGTGAAACATTTGGATTTGTTTCGTACCGTTTGTAAACGTTTGGCTTAAATCGCTAAAAAGGTGAAATATTTGGATTTGTTTCGTAACGTTTGTAAACGTTTTGCTTAAATTGCTAAAAAGGTGAAACTCTTGGATTTGTTTCGTAATGTTTGTAAACATTTGGCTTAAATTTCTAAAAAGGTGAAACGCTTGGTTTTGTTTCGTAACGTTTGTAAATGTTTGGCTTAAATTTCTAAAAAGGTGAAACGCTTGAATTTGTTGGCTTAAATTTCTAAAAAGGTGAAACGCTTGCTTTTGTTTCGTAACGTTTTTAAATGTTTGGCTTAAATCGCTAAAAATGTGAAACGTTTTAATTTGTTTCATAACGTTTTAAACGTTTGGGTATGTTTCGTAACGATTGTAAACTTTTGCCTTAAATTGCTAAAAAGGTGAAATATTTGGATTTGTTTTGTAACGTTTGTAAATGTCTGGCTTAAATCGCTAAAAAGGTAAAACATTTGGATTTCTTTCGAAATGTTTGAAAACGTTTGGGTTAAATCGCTAAAAGGGGATACGTTTGTATTTGTTTCGTAACGTTTGCAAACGTTTGGCTTAAATCGCAAAAAAAGTGAAACATTTGGATTTGTTTCGTTACGTTTGTAAATGTTTGGCTTAATTTGCTAAAAAGGTGAAACGTTGGGATTTGTTTCGTAGCGTTTGTAAACGTTTGGCTTAAATCGCTCAAAAGGTGAAACATGTGGATTTGTTTCTTATCGTTTGTAAACGTTTTGCTTAAATCGCTAAAAAGCTGAAACGTCTAGATTTGTTTCGTAACGTTTGCAAACGTTTCGCTTAAATCGCTCAAAAGGTGAAACGTTTGGATTTGTTTCGTAATGTTTGTAAAGGTTTGTCTTAAATCGCTTAAAAGGTGAAATGTTTGGATTTGTTTTGTAACGGTTGTAAACGTTCGGCTTGAATTCCTAAAAAGGTAAAACGCTTGGATTTTTTTCGTAACGTTCATAAACGTTTTGCCTAAATTGCTAAAAAGGTGAAACGCTTGGATTTGTTTCGTAACGTTTGTAAATATTTGGCTTAAATTGCTAAAAAGGTGAAACGCTTGGATTTGTTTCGTTACGGTTGTAAACGTTTCGCTTAAATTGCTAAAAAGGAGAAACATTTGGATTGGTTGCATAACCTTTTAAACGTTTTGCTTAAATCGCTAAAAAAAGGAAATGTTCGGATTTTTTTCGCAACGTTTGTAAACGTTTGGCTTAAATTTATCAAAAGATGAAACCCTTAGATTTGTTTCATAACGTTTGTAAGGGTTTTGCTTAAATTGCTAAAAAGGTGAAATATTTGGATTTGTTTCGTATCGTTTGTGAACGTTTGGCTTAAATCGCTAAAAAGGTCAAACGTTCGGATTTATTTCGTAACGTTTGTAAACGTTTGGCTTAAATTCCTAAAAAGGTAAAACGCTTGGATTTGTTTCGTAACGTTTGTAAACGTTTGGCTTACATTGCTAAAAAGGTGAAACGCTTGGATTTGTTTCGTAATGTTTGTAAACGTTTGGCTTAAATTGCTAAAAAGGTGAAACGTTTGGATTTGTTTCGTAACGTTTGTAAACGTTTTGCTTAATTTGCTAAAAAGGTGAAACGCTTGGTTTTGTTTCGTAATGTTTGTAAAAGATTGGCTTAAATTGCTAAAAAGGTGAAACGATTGGATTTGTTTGGTAATGTTTGTAAACGTTTGGCTTAAAATGCTAAAAAGGTGAAACGCTTGGATTTGTTTCGTAACGTTTGCAAACATTTGGCTTAAATTGCTAAAAAGGTGAAACGCTTGGATTTGTTTTGTAATGTTTGTAAACGTTTGGCTTAATTGCTAAAAAGGAGAAACGCTTGGATTTGTTTCGTAACGTTTGTAAACGTTTGGCTTACATTGCTAAAAGGGCGAAACACTTGAATTTGTTTCGTAATTTTTGTAAACGCTTGGCTTATATTGCTGAAAAGGTGAAACGCTTGGATTTGTTTCGTAACGTTTGTAAACGTTTTGCTTAAATTGCTAAAAAGGTGAAACGCTTGGTTTTTTTTAATGTTTGTAACGGTTTGGCTTAAATTGCTAAAAAGGTAAAACGCTTGGATTTGTTTTGTAATGTTTGTAAACGTTTGGCTTAAAATGCTAAAAAGGTGCAACGCTTGGATTTGTTTCGTAACGTTTGTAAACATTTGGCTTAAATTGCTAAAAAGGTGAAACGCTTGGATTTGTTTTGTAATGTTTGTAAACGTTTTGCTTAAATTGCTAAAAAGGTGAAACATTTGGATTTGTTTCTTAATGTTTTTAAACATTTCGCTTAAATCGCTAAAAGGTGGAACGTTTGGATTTGTTTCGTAATGTTTGTAAACATTTCGCTTAAATTGCAAAAAAGGTGAAACGATTGGATTTGTTTCGTACTATTTGTAAACGTTTGGCTTAAATTATTAAAAAGGTGAAACGCTTGGATTTGTTTTATAACTTTTGGCTTAAATTTATAAATAGGTGAAACTTTTGGATTTGTTTCAAAAGCATTGTAAATGTTTGGCTTAAATTGCTAAAAATGTGAAACGTTTGAATTTGTTTCGTAATGTTTGTAAACATTTGGCTTCAATCGCTAAAAAGATGAAACACTTCGATTTTGTTTCGTAATATTTGTAAACGTTTTGCATAAATTGCTAAAAAGGTGAAACGTTTGGATTTGTTTCGCAAGGTTTTAAACGTTTGGCTTAAATCGCCAAAAATGTGAAACGTTTGGATTTGTTTCGTGACGTTTTAAACGATCGGCTTAAATCGATAAAATGGGGAAACGTTTGAAATTTTTTCGCAATGTTCGTAAACGTTTGGCTTAAATTGCTAAAATGGAGAAATGTTTGGATTTGTTTCGTATCGTTTATAAACGTTTGGCTTAAATTGCTAAAAAGGTGAAATATTTGGATTTCTTTCGTAACATTTGTAAACGTTTGGCTTAAATTGCTAAAAATGTGAAACGTTTGAATTTGTTTCGTAACGTTTGTAAACATTTGGCTTCAATCGCTAAAAAGATGAAACACTTCGATTTTGTTTCGTAATGTTTGTAAACATTTTGCATAAATTGCTAAAAAGGTGAAACGTTTGGATTTGTTTCGCAACATTTTAAACGTTTGGCTTAAATCTCCTAAAATGTGAAACGTTTGGATTCGTTTCGTGACGTTTTAAACGTTCGGCTTAAATCGATAAAATGGGGAAACGTTTGAAATTTTTTCGTAATGTTCGTAAACGTTTGGCTTAAATTATTAAAAAGGTGAAACGCTTGGATTTGTTTTATAACTTTTGGCTTAAATTTATAAATAGGTGAAACTTTTGGATTTGTTTCAAAAGCATTGTAAATGTTTGGCTTAAATTGCTAAAAATGTGAAACGTTTGAATTTGTTTCGTAATGTTTGTAAACATTTGGCTTCAATCGCTAAAAAGATGAAACACTTCGATTTTGTTTCGTAATATTTGTAAACGTTTTGCATAAATTGCTAAAAAGGTGAAACGTTTGGATTTGTTTCGCAACGTTTTAAACGTTTGGCTTAAATCGCCTAAAATGTGAAACGTTTGGATTCGTTTCGTGACGTTTTAAACGTTCGGCTTAAATCGATAAAATGGGGAAACGTTTGAATTTTTTTCGTAATGTTCGTAAACGTTTGGCTTAAATTGCTAAAAGGCGAAACGTTTGGATTTGTTTTGTAACGTTTTAAACGTTTGGCTTAAATCGCCAAAAGGTGAAACGTTTGGATTTGTTTCGTAACGTTTTAAACGTTTGGCTTAATTCGATAAAATGGGGAAACGTTTGAATTTTTTTCGTAATGTTCGTAAACGTTTGGCTTAAATTGCTAAAAAGGCGAAATGTTTTGATTTGTTTTGTAACGTTTGGCTATGAATTGCTAAAAAGGTGAAACGTTTGGATTTGTTTCGCAACGTTTTAAACGTTTGGCTTAAATCGCCAAAAATGTGAAACGTTTGGATTTGTTTCGTGACGTTTTAAACGTTCGGCTTAAATCGATAAAATGGGGAAACGTTTGAAATTTTTTCGCAATGTTCGTAAGCGTTTGGCTTAAATTGCTAAAATGGCCCAATGTTTGGATTTGTTTCGTAACGTTTATAAACGTTTGGCTTAAATTGCTAAAAAGGAGAAACGTTTGGATTTGTTTAGTAATGTTTGTAAACGTTTGGCTTAAATCGCTAAAAAGGGGAAACATTTGGATTTGTTTCGTAACGTTTGTAAACGTTTGGCTTATATCGCTATAAAGGGAAAACGTTTGGATTTATTTGGTAACATTTGTAAACATTTCGCTAAAATTACTAAAAAGGTGAAACGCTTGGATTTGTTTGTAACGTTTGTAAACGTTTGGCTTAAATTGCTAAAAAGGTGAAATGCTTTAATTTGTTTCGTAACGTTTGTAAACATTTGGCTTAAATTGCTAAAAAGGTGAAATATTTGGATTTGTTTCCAAACCATCGTAAATGTTTGGCTTAAATAGATAAAAAGGTGAAACGTTTGAATTTTTTCGTAACGTTTGAAAATGTTTGACTTAAATCGCTAAAAAGGTGAAACGTTTGGATTTGTTTCGTAACGTTTGTAAACATTTGGCTTATATCGCTATAAAGGGGAAACGTTTGGATTTATTTGGTAACATTTGTAAACATTTCGCTAAAATTACTAAAAAGGTGAAACGCTTGGATTTGTTTGTAAGGTTTGTAAACGTTTGGCTTAATTTGTTAAAAAGGTGAAACTCTTGGATTTGTTTCGTAATGTTTGTAAACTTTTGGCTTAAATTGCTAAAAAGGTGAAACGCTTGGATTTGTTTTGTAATGTTTGTAAAAGTTTGGCTAAAATGTCTAAAAAGGTTAAACGCTTGGATTTGTTTCATAACGTTTGTAAACATTTGGCTTAAATTGCTAAAAAGGTGAAACACTTGGATTTGTTTGGAAATGTTTGTAGACATTTTGTTTACATTGCAAAAAAGGTGAAATGCTTGGATTTGTTTCGTAACGTTTGTAAACATTTGGCTTAAATTGATAAAAAGGTGAAACAATTGGATTTGTTTTGTAATGTTTGTAAACGTTTGGCTTAAATTGCTAAAAAGGTGAAACGCTTGGTTTTGTTTCGTAACGTTTGTAAACGATTGGCTTAAACTGCTAAAAATGTGAAACGTTTTAATTTGTTTCATAACGTTTTAAACGTTTGGTTTTGTTTCATAACGTTTGTAAACGCTTGGCTTAAATTGCTAAAAATTTGAAACATTTGGATTTGTTTTGTAACGTTTAGAAACGTTTGGCTTAAATCGCTAAAAAGGTGAAACGTTTGGATTTATTTCGTAACGTTTGAAAATGTTTGCCTTAAATCGCTAAAAAGGTGAAACGTTTGGATTTGTTTCGTAACGTTTGTAAACGTTTGGCTTAAATCGCTAAAAAGGTGAAACATTTCGTTTTGTTTCGTAACATTTGTAAACGTTTGGCTTAAATCGCTAAAAAGGTGAAACATTTGGATTTGTTTCGTATCGTTTGTGAACGTTTGGCTTAAATCGCTAAAAAGGTCAAACGTTCGGATTTATTTCGTAACGTTTGTAAACGTTTGGCTTAAATTCCTAAAAAGGTAAAACGCTTGGATTTGTTTCGTAACGTTTGTAAACGTTTGGCTTACATTGTTAAAAAGGTAAAACGCTTCGATTTGTTTCGTAATGTTTGTAAACGTTTGGCTTAAATTGCTAAAAAGGTGAAACGTTTGGATTTGTTTCGTAACGTTTGTAAACGTTTTGCTTAATTTGCTAAAAAGGTGAAACGCTTGGTTTTGTTTCGTAATGTTTGTAAAAGATTGGCTTAAATTACTAAAAAAGTGAAACGATTGGATTTGTTTGGTAATGTTTGTAAACGTTTGGCTTAAAATGCTAAAAAGGTGAAACGCTTGGATTTGTTTCGTAACGTTTGCAAACATTTGGCTTAAATTGCTAAAAAGGTGAAACGCTTGGATTTGTTTTGTAATGTTTGTAAACGTTTGGCTTAATTGCTAAAAAGGTGAAACGCTTGGATTTGTTTCGTAACGTTTGTAAACGTTTGGCTTACATTGCTAAAAGGGTGAAACTCTTGGATTTGTTTCGTAATTTTTTTTAAACGCTTGGCTTATATTGCTGAAAAGGTGAAACGCTTGGATTTGTTTCGTAACGTTTGTAAACGTTTTGCTTAAATTGCTAAAAAGGTGAAACGCTTGGTTTTTTTTAATGTTTGTAAAGGTTTGGCTTAAATTGCTAAAAAGGTAAAACGCTTGGATTTGTTTTGTAATGTTTGTAAAAGTTTGGCTTAAAATGCTAAAAAGGTGCAACGCTTGGATTTGTTTCGTAACGTTTGTAAACATTTGGCTTAAATTGCTAAAAAGGTGAAACGCTTGGATTTGTTTTGTAATGTTTGTAAACGTTTTGCTTAAATTGCTAAAAAGGTGAAACATTTGGATTTGTTTCTTAATGTTTTTAAACATTTCGCTTAAATCGCTAAAAGGTGGAACGTTTGGATTTGTTTCGTAATGTTTGTAAACATTTCGCTTAAATTGCAAAAAAGGTGAAACGATTGGATTTGTTTCGTACCATTTGTAAACGTTTGGCTTAAATTATTAAAAAGGTGAAACGCTTGGATTTGTTTTATAACTTTTGGCTTAAATTTATAAATAGGTGAAACTTTTGGATTTGTTTCAAAAGCATTGTAAATGTTTGGCTTAAATTGCTAAAAATGTGAAACGTTTGAATTTGTTTCGTAATGTTTGTAAACATTTGGCTTCAATCGCTAAAAAGATGAAACACTTCGATTTTGTTTCGTAATATTTGTAAACGTTTTGCATAAATTGCTAAAAAGGTGAAACGTTTGGATTTGTTTCGCAACGTTTTAAACGTTTGGCTTAAATCGCCTAAAATGTGAAACGTTTGGATTCGTTTCGTGACGTTTTAAACGTTCGGCTTAAATCGATAAAATGGGGAAACGTTTGAATTTTTTTCGTAATGTTCGTAAACGTTTGGCTTAAATTGCTAAAAGGCGAAACGTTTGGATTTGTTTTGTAACGTTTTAAACGTTTGGCTTAAATCGCCAAAAGGTGAAACGTTTGGATTTGTTTCGTAACGTTTTAAACGTTTGGCTTAATTCGATAAAATGGGGAAACGTTTGAATTTTTTTCGTAATGTTTGTAAACGTTTGGCTTAAATTGCTAAAAAGGCGAAATGTTTTGATTTGTTTTGTAACGTTTGTAAACGTTTGGCTTAAATTGCTAAAAAGGAGAAACGTTTGGATTTATTTAGTAATGTTTGTAAACGTTTGGCTTAAATCCCTAAAAAGGGGAAACGTTTGGATTTGTTTCGTAATGTTTGTAAACGTTTGGCTTATATCGCTATAAAGGGGAAACGTTTGGATTTATTTGGTAACATTTGTAAACGTTTGGCTTAAATCGCTAAAAAGTTGAAACGTTTGGATTTGTTTCGTAAGTTTTTAAACATTTCGCTTAAATCGCTAACGTGTGTATACATTTCGCTAAAATTACTAAAAAGGTGAAGCGCTTGGATTTGTTTTGTAGCGTTTGTAAACGTTTGGCTTAAATTGCTAAAAAGGTAAAATGCTTGAATTTGTTTCATAACGTTTGTAAACGTTTGGCTTAAATTGCTAAAAAGGTGAAACATTTGGATTTGTTTCTAAACCATTGTAAATGTTTGGCTTAAATAGCTAAAAAGGTGAAACGTTTGGATTTGTTTCGTAACGTTTGTAAACGTTTGACGTAAATCGCTAAAAAGGTGAAACGTTTTGATTTGTTTGGTAACGTTTGTAAACGTTTGGCTTAAATTGCTAAAATGGTGAAACTCTTGGATTTGTTTCGTAATGTTTGTAAACTTTTGGCTTAAAATGCTAAAAAGGTGAAACGCTTGGATTTGTTTTGTAATGATTGTAAACGTTTGGCTTAAATGTCTAAAAAGGTTAAACGCTTGGATTTGTTTCTTAACGTTTGTAAACATTTGGCTTAAATTGCTAAAAAGGTGAAACGCTTGGATTTGTTTTGTAATGTTTGTAGATGATTGGCTTACATTGCAAAAAAGGTGAAATGCATGGATTTATTTCGTAAGCGTTTGTAAACATTTGGCTTAAATTGCTAAAAAGGTGAAACGCTTGGATTTGTTTTGTAATGTTTGTAAACATTTGGCTTAAATTGCTAAAAAGGTGAAACGCTTGATTTTATTTCGTAACGTTTGTAAACGTTTGGCTTAAATCGCTAAAAATGTGAAACGTTTTAATTTGTTTCATAACGTTTTAAACGTTTGGTTTCATTTCATAACATTTGTAAACGCTTGGCTTAAATTGCTTAAAGGGTGAAACATTTGGATTTGTTTTGTAACGTTTGTAAACATTTGGCTTAAATCGCTAAAAAGGTGAAACATTTGGATTTGTTTCGTAACGTTTGAAAACGTTTGCCTTAAATCGCTAAAAAGGTGAAACTTTTGAATTTGTTTCGTAATGTTTGTAAACGTTTGGCTTAAATTGCTAAAAAGGTGAAACATTTAGATTTGTTTGGTAACGTTTGTAAACGTTTGGCTTAAATCGCTAAAAAGGTGAAACGTTTGGATTTGTTTCGTAACGTTTGTAAGGGTTTGGCTTAAATTGCTAAAAAGGAGAAGCGTTTGGATTTGTTTCGTATCGTTTGTAAACATTTGGATTAAATCGCTAAAAAGGTCAAACGTTCGGATTTGTTTCGTATCGTTTGGCTTAATTTGCTAAAAAGGTGAAACTCTTGGATTTGTTTTGTAACGTTTGTAAACGTTTGGCTTACATTGCTAAAGAGGTGAAACGCTTGGATTTGTTTCGTAATTTTTGTAAACGCTTGGCTTATATTGCTAAAAAGGTGAAACGCTTGGATTTGTTTCGTAACGTTTGTAAACGTTTTGCTTAAATTGCTAAAAAGGTGAAACGCTTGGTTTTTTTAATGTTTGTAAAGGTTTGGCTTAAATTGCCAAAAAGGTGAAACGCTTGGATTTGTTTTGTAATGTTTGTAAACGTTTGGCTTAAAATGCTAAAAAGGTGCAACGCTTGGATTTGTTTCGTAACGTTTGTAAACATTTGGCTTTAATTGCTAAAAAAGTGAAATGCTTGGATTTATTTTGTAATGTTTGTAAACGTTTTGCTTAAATTGCTAAAGAGGTGAAACATTTGGATTTGTTTCGTAATGTTTTTAAACATTTCGCTTAAATGGCTAAAAGGTGGAACGTTTGGATTTGTTTCGTACTGTTTGTAAACATTTCGCTTAAATTGCTAAAAAGGTGAAACGCTTGGATTTGTTTCGTACCATTTGTAAACGTTTGGGTTAAATTATTAAAAAGGTGAAACGCTTGGATTTGTTTTATAACTTTTGGCTTAAATTTCTAAATAGGTGAAACTTTTGGATTTGTTTCAAAAGCATTGTAAATGTTTGGCTTAAATCGCTAAAAAGGTGAAACGTTTGGATTTGTTTCGTAACATGTAAATGTTTGGCTTCAATCACTAAAAAGGTAAAACGTTTGGATTTGTTTTGTAACGTTTGTAAATGTTTGGCTTAAATTGCTAAAAATGAGAAAAGTTTGTTTTTGTTCCGTAATATTTGTAAAGGTTTGGATTTGTTTCGTAACGTTGGTAAACATTTGGCTTAAATCGCTAAAAAGGTGAAAAGTTTGGATTTTTCGTAACGTTTGTAAATGTTTGGCTTAAATCATTTTAATAGGAAAATGTTTAGATTTGTTTCGTAACGTTTGTAAACGTTTGGATTTTATTTCGTAACGTTTGTAAACGTTTGGATTTTGTTTCGTAACGTTTGTAAACGTTTGGCTTAAATTGCTAAAAAGGTGAAATGTTTGGATTTGTTTCGTAACGTTTGTAAACATTTGGCTTAAATTGCTAAAAAGGTGAAACGCTTGGATTTTTTTCGTAACTTGTGTAAACGTTTGGCTTAAATCGCTAAAAAGGTGAAATGCTTGGATTTGTTTCGTAACATTTGCAAACGTTTGGCTTAAATCGAAAATGGGAAACGTTTTGTTTTGTTCCGTAACGTTTAAACGTTTGGCTTAAATAGCTAAAAATATGAAACGTTTGGATTTTCGTAACGTTTTAAACATTTGGTTTTGTTTCTTAACGTTTGTAAACGTTTGGCTTAAATCGTTAAAAAGGTGAAACGTTTGTATTTGTTTCGTAACGTTTGTAAACGTTTGTCTTAAATCGCTAAAATGGGGAAACTTTTGGATTTGTTTCATAACGTTTGTAAACGTTTGGCTTAAATCGCTAAAAAGGAAAAACATTGGGACTTTTTTCGCAACGTTTGTAAATGTTTGGCTTCAATCGCTAAAATGGGGAAACGTTTGGATTTGTTTCGTAACGTTTGTAAATGTTTGGCTTTAATAGCTAAAAACGTGAAACGTTTGGATCTGTTTCGTAACGTTTTGCTTCATTCACTAAAAAATTGCAAACGTTTGGCTTAAATAACAAAAAAGGTTAAACCTTTGGATTTGTTTCGGAATGTTTGTAAACGTTTGGCTTAAATTGCTAAAAAGGTTAAATGCTTGCATTTGCTTCGTAACGTTTGTAAACGTTTGTTTTGTTTCACAATGTTTGTAAACGTTTGCTTCAATCGCTAAGAAGGTGAAACGCTTGGATTTGTTTCGTAATGCTTGTAAATGTTTGGCTTAAATTGCTAAAAAGGTGAAACGCTTGGATTTCTTTTAAAACGTTTGTAAACGTTTGGTTTATAATGCTAAAACGGTGAAATGCTAAAAAGGCAAAACGTTTGGATTTGTTTCGTAACATTTTAAACGTTTGGTTTTGTTTTGTATCGTTTGTAAAATTTTGGCTTAAATCGCTAAAAAGGTGAAACGCTTGGATATGTTTCGTAACATTTGTAAACGTTTGGCTTAAATCGCTAAAATGGGAAAATGTTTGGATTTGTTTCGCAACGTTTGTAAACGTTTGGCTTAAATCTCTAAAAGGTTGTAACGTTTAGATTTTTTTCGTAACGTATGTAAATGTTTGGCATAAATTGCAAATAAGGTGAAACGCTTGGATTTGTTTCGCAACATTTTAAACGTTTGGCTTAAATCGCTAAAAAGGTGAAATGTTGGTTTTTGTTCCGTAACGTGTTGGCGCAGCAGGAGGCGCGGGTCCGAATCGTATATTTCAATTCAAAATCGAAATTCCAACAATCCGGATCCTAAAGTTGATCATATCAACAACAAATGGATCGTTGTATCATTTATTAATTAAAGCACGCATCTAGAAATCGTAAGAAGAATACCTATGTCGATTCTCCAACGATTCTTGTAGTCCCGAAAGTACGGCGACCTCAAGCTTGTCCACACGAGTATGCGTCCGATTGAATCCTCGCCTTGAAGTAATCCTGCAAGAGTTCCTCTTGCCGAGCAGCCCTAAGCTCAAACTCTCGCCGCGATCACTACCTTGCTCGGATGTATGAAAAACGTCGCCAAGTTTTTCCCGTGATTGATGAATACTTGAACTCCTTCAAGTGCTTTCTCTCTCTACAACTTTGTAGTGAGATGTGTGTTGTGTGTTTTTGAAATGAGCAAGGACATACTCTATTTATAGGCTAGAGCATGCCTTAAGAATGCAACACCTTGCATGCTAGGTGTCACACACTAAGCAAAGGTGTTGCCACCACATGACACCTTTCATGTGGTGACATCACATAGGTGACATCATATAGGTGATGTCATCATATGACATCACATATAAGCTTATTTCCTTATCTCATTACTTCACCATGACATCATCATTCCATTAGCTTATGATTAATGATTTAAGTATCATTAATTACACTAATTAATTACTTAAGCCATTTAATCATAAAACTTGGTTAAAATATAATTAGGTTCCTACTAATTTATAACTCTTATAAATTAGTCCCTAATTAACTTGGACATAGTACAATTAGGTTCCTACTAATTTATAACTCTTACAAATTAGTCCCTAATTTGTACTTGTTTTTCATCTTAGATTAATTTCCGAGATATGCTAGTATCTATATGAAATCGATCTTTTGTAAACTCAATCGGTTGCACACTCTATTGTGTGTGACTAACTAGGTTCACATCTATATGGCAACGAGAGTCATAAGAAACGCCTTTCTTATATTAAATAATTAAATCCCATTTAATTATTAATTCTCGTAGATCGAGAGTGACGTCTAGCAACATATCACGACCCCCAAATAGAGATGAATGTTTCGATGCATTTTTTATGAACCATTGTTCATAATACCGTACACTCAAAATTCCCTTCATCTAAGATTCCAATCTCGACTAGTGTCACGGTTAAGTCAAACACTGTTTGTCTTGATCATATGACCTCATCTCTCAGTTCTAATTCTTGATAAATATGACTTCCACTAGAAACAACTTTCTATGTAAGTCATATACACCTGCGCAGGTTTTATCATCCATCAAGAACAATTTGAGATAGCATAGAATCTTGTCTCCGTTCATCCAGAGTGATGAATCCTTTCTAGGTTAAACCCCTATCTCCATATACAACTAACTAGAGCCAACACATCCCGCGGCTTTAGCTCATGAAAGATCTAGAGTTAAGGAGTATCAAACTCTAATCACCTATATACAAGATAGTGTCACCGCAAGTCAAAGGACATATGTACAATTATAAACTAGATGACATTAAATTGACTTTAATGAATTACCATGTATAAGTCATCTATCGTCACTTGTTCGACTCACTCAACAACTTGAGTGTCCACATGTTTATTCTGATCCCCATCAAGTAGTATGAGACTCACTACTTCCTATAATTAGTAACTCTTTACTTAATCATGAGAATAAACAGAGGTGACGATCTTTCCGGGATAATGCGATGCCCTTATTTGTAGGACCCCATCGATCGTGAACGATAATTTAGATCACTTGTATAATAGAATCTGTCACTCATATTCTTACTACCTTAAGAATAGATTCTATCACAATGTGATAAGGACAATATGTATTAAATAAACACTTAGTTGATGAGACACTTAGTTCAAATAAAAACATATATATCATTGCCAATGGGATTTGTTTATACAAGAATAAATACGAAATGGCCCTAGGGCACAAACTACCAACAATCTCCCACTTGCACTAGTGCCATTGGCTACTATATCTAAGCCCCATCTTTTCAAGATGTAAATCTAATTGACTCTGGGTCATGGGCTTTGTCAGTGGGTCAGCCGTGTTTTCGGCTGATGCTATCTTTTGGAGAGACACATCTCCTTTTCCAACAATTTCTCGGATAATATGATATCGCCTTTCTATGTGTTTGGATTTTTGGTGAGACCGGGGTTCCTTTGCCTGGGCTATAGCACCATTGTTGTCGCAGAAAAGAGGAACCGCCGACTCAATGGTAGGAACCACACCAAGTTCAGAAACAAACTTCTTAATCCAAACAGCTTCCTTTGCAGCATCTGATGCCGCAATATACTCGGCTTCTGTAGTGGAATCTGCAGTGGTTTCTTGTTTGGAACTCTTCCAACTCACTGCTCCTCCATTACATGTGAATACGAATCCAGATATAGACTTACGATCGTCTATATCTGATTGAAAATCAGAATCTGTAAAGCCATCTATTTTAAGATCACCTCCTCCATATGTTAAGACCATATCTTTAGTTCTTCTCAAGTACTTAAAGATATTCTTAACCGTCATCCAGTGTTCTGAACCTGGATTGGATTGATATCTGCTAGTCAAACTAACTGCATAGGCAATATCTGGCCGCGTACACAACATAGCGTACATAAGACTACCAATGGCCGAAGCATATGGTATCTTTGCCATTTCAACTCTTTCTTCAGAAGTCTTTGGAGACATTTCCTTCGAAAGGTGAATTCCATGCCTAACAGGAATCAATCCTCTCTTAGAATTTTCCATATTGAATTTTTTCAATATCTTTTCTAAGTAGAGCCTTTGGGAGAGACCAATCATTCTCTTAGATCTATCTCTATAGAGTCTAATGCCGAGAATATAAGTCGCTTCTCCGAGGTCTTTCATGGAAAAAGTTTTGGACAACCAAAGCTTTACAGAGGTTAACATACCGACATCATTTCCTATTAGTAAAATATCATCTACGTATAAGACTAGGAAAGTAATTGCACTCCCACTAACCTTCTTTTAAACACATGGTTCATCTTCGTTTTTGATAAACTCGTAACTCTTTACAGCTTCATCAAAACGACGATTCCAACTTCTCGAAGCTTGCTTCAATCCATATATGGATCGTTTTAGTTTACACACCTTGGAACCTTCTTCGGATTCAAAACCCTTAGGTTGTTCCATATAGATTTCCTCCTCAATATGTCCATTAAGGAATGCGGTCTTGACATCCATTTGCCAAACCTCATAATCTAAATGTGCAGCTATGGCAAGAAGAATCCGGATGGACTTAAGCATGGCTACCGGCGAGAAAGTCTCTTCATAATCGACTCCTTGCCTCTGGCGAAACCCTTTCGCAACAAGCCTAGCTTTAAAAGTTTCCACTTTTCCATCAGCACCAAGTTTATGCTTGAAGATCCATTTGTTCCCTATTGGTATAATTCCTTCGGGTGGATCAACTAGCTCCCATACTTGGTTACTGTACATGGAATCCATTTCGGATTTCATAGCTTCAAGCCATCTTGAAGAATCTATATCACATATAGCTTCCTCAAAAGTAGAGGGATCAACTATTTGATCATTTTCTTCATGAATGAACAACTCTTGTATATCATGAAGAAAACCATATCTCACTGGTGGATGAGATACCCTACTTGATCTTCGAGGTGTTTCTGTAGATTTTACTAATTCTGGTTCACTATGGGTTTTATCAAACTCCATTGTATCATTTTGTTGGTCTTTAGATGACTCCTCATCTAATTCTATATTCCTTCCTTTGCCCCCTTCTTGAATAAACTCTTTTTCAAGAAATTGGGCATCCCGACTAACCTTAATGGTTTGTTCGGATGGAATATAGAAATAATATCCTAAACTGTCTTTAGGATAACCAACGAACCTTCCCATGATTGATCTCGATTCCAACTTGTCGGTTATCAACTTTTTAATATATGCCGAACATCCCCAAATCTTAATACGCTTAAGACTTGGTTCCTTACCATACCATATCGCATACGGTATTCTCGGAGTGGATTTAGTTGGAACTCGATTTAGAATATAATTTGCGCTAAGAAGTGCATGACCCCATAATGAAATGGGTAAATCAGTATAGCTCATCATTGATCGTACCATGTCTAACAATGTACGATTCCTCCGTTCTGATACACCATTCAATTGTGGTGTTACCGGAGGAGTCAGTTGGGAAATAATACCGCATTCTTTTAAGAATGTACCAAATTCCGTACTCAAGTATTCACCTCCTCGATCAGATCGAAGGATTTTAATACTTTTTCCAATTTGGTTTTCTACTTCATTTTTGAAATCTTTGAATTTTTCAAAAGCTTCACTCTTGTTCTTCATAAGAACAACATATCCATACCGTGATAAATCATCGGTGAAGGTAATGAAGTATAAATAACCACCTCGTGCCATTTCTTTAAATGGTCCGCATACATCACTATGTATGATCTCCAAAACATCTTTGGCTCTACCACTTTGTCCAACAAAGGGTGATCGAGTCATCTTGCCTTTAAGACATGACTCACAAGTCGAAATTGATGCAGAATCAAGATTGCTCAATATTCCCATCTTATCCAACTTGTTAAGTCTATCTTCCGCAATATGTCCTAATCGTAAGTGCCAAAGTTGTTTCGAGGTTTGATTACTTACGGTATTTATTTCTATAACATTATTTGTATTACGAACATCTTCATTTATACAATAAAGACCATTTTGTACATAACCATAACCAACGATTGCATTATTATAGATAATTTTACAAACATCCTTTGTAAATAGAAAATCATATCCTAATCTTGTCATACAAGAAATAGACATGATATTTCTATAAGCGTTCGGTAAGTACAAAACATTGTTCAAATACAAAACATGCTTATACAACAAAATAGAAGACGATCCTATAGCTTTAGCCGCAACACTTGCGTTATTTCCAAGCTTCAAGATCACTTCATCCTTGTCCAACTTCCTCTCATTTGCTAGATCCTGTAAGGATGAACAAATGTGAGAACTAGCTCCGGTATCTAATACCCAAGCTTTGGACGAGCTATCGTTATTGGAATTGAAAGAACAAGAAATAGACATACCCTCACCGGGATTTTCATTCTTCTTGTTCTTGCCCTTAAATTCCTTATACTTGGGGCAATTTCGTTTCCAATGTCCCTCGCCCTCGCAAAAGAAACATTTTCCTTTGTTCTCCGAGGTGCGCTTCCTCTTTGCAATGGCCTTTTGGGCCTTCAAAACATTCTTCTTAGTTTTCTTCTTCTTAGTCTTACTAGAAGAAGCAACCACAAGAGAAACTTCCTTTCCCTTAACATTGTTCTTTTGAGCGGTTATCAACATACTTGATAATTCTGCAAGTGTACATTCTATCCGATTCATATAGTAATTCGTGATGAAATTACCATACGAATCCGGAAGGGATTGAAGGATCATATCCGTTTGGAGATTGAAGTCCATGATGAAATCTAGACCCTCTAGACGTTCGATACATCGAATCATCATGTTCACATGTTCTCCAACATCCTTTCCCTCTGAGAGCTTTGCTCGAAATAATTGCTTAGATATCTCATATCTAGCAGAACGACTTGATTCACCATACAACTCTTGTAAGTGAAACAATATTTCGCGGGCTCCCGGATATTTCTCGTGTTGCTTTTGCAACTCGTTATTCATAGATGCCAACATGTAGCACTTGGCTTGTTCATCATCTAACTTCCACTTGCGCAATGCCTCATGTTCCTCAGGAGATGCCTCAATCGGCAATGGTCCCGGAGCATTTGCCTCAAGAACATATGCTATGTGTTCACTTGCAAGAACTATTTTGAGATTTCTTAACCAATCAACAAAGTTAGGACCCACTAGTCGATTATTGTCGAGAATGCTACTTAATGGATTCGATTTCATCTTATCTTATCAACCTATGGATAGCAAAGATCTCTAATTAGTATTCGTGTTATTTTGTATATTTAACCATAATGATTTGGTCTTTATCAAAATGGCCTCCCACTATCTTTTTCGAATCCTACACTTCCAAAATAGGAAACGTGAATCTTTGTTGGAAAAGATTTCAAGTGGGTGATTGAATTCTTATATTCATTTATCTTTCCCTCAAGTACTTAATGCTATTCTTGGGATCAAAATGATATATAAGTGAACAACTACTTGTTCATCATATCTCATATGAGGTTCAATCATTTCCGGCTCCTAATGCTTTCACCCTCAAGTACTTAATGCTATTCTTAGGTTTCCACATTAGTTAAGTTTAACCCATTGAATAAACTAAGATGTATCGATTTGAATAATATACGACTCAGGTACGCCTAATTGCCTTTCTCGCCGTATATTTTATCGACTACACCTGTAACATCTCATGCTTAACAATAAACTCAACAACATCTCTTGACGATATCATCTCACCCCTATGTATCCATAGCCGACAAGATGATAACTCAAAGCGTGTTAGTTTATTGCTCCAATGGAGAGCCATTGATAAACAATTTAATGATTAATCAATATAAACTTAATCTTTTAACTTTTAGGAAGATTTCTTAGGGTTTTAAGTTATTCAGGTCTCACTAAACACACAATACATTTTAGCATGCATCTCATACATATTAAAGCTAAAATTAATCATGCAATCACACATGTATGATCATGGACTTCCTAGGTCTCATTCTTTTAGCCACAAAAGAATGAGCAAACTATTACATATCTTGGAAATGATTCTCTAATCATTCACTATGTAATATCTGCTTTCTTTAGGTATAGAGGAATCGTCCTAGAACCTCCGAAAGCCTCAACCGATCGCTGATCCTCGAAAAAAAAAATTATTTTTTATTTTACGTTTTTTTTTTTTTTTCGAGTCGGAAACTTTTTCCCCGGTTGTAAAACCCCTTTTTCAGCATTTCGGTTTTTACGGAAATTTTTTTTTTTTTTTTTTCTTTCGGGCCGAAAACTTTTTCCCGGGTGTAAAACCCGTTTTTCAGCATTTTTGTTTTTTATGAAAAAAAAAATATTATTATTATTTTTTTTTCCGGTTTTTTTTTTTTTTCGGGTTTCGCTTTTTCCGCATATTCCGTTGATGACAACATAATGCACAAGCGAATCACGTATTGTGTTAAATGATCACATTAGAAAAATTCCCAGGATAGATTGGAGGGTCACGAGCGGACCACTTAAGTACCAATCTCCTAGACATAATTTATTCAAATGTAATTAATATCACAATAGCGTTTGTTCATCTTGAAAAAAAAAATCCCTCGGAATTATAAATTACATGCCCAATAATAATTCCTAAGTCCATGATTATTTATACATTTATTCAATCGTAAAGCGTTAATACTCGATGATACGGTGGCTCCGATACCACTGTTGGCGCAGCGGGAGGCGCGGGTCCGAATCGTATATTTCAATTCAAAATCGAAATTCCAACAATCCGGATCCTAAAGTTGATCATATCAACAACAAATGGATCGTCGTATCATATATTAATTAAAGCACGCATCTAGAAATCGTAAGAAGAATACCTATGTCGATTCTCCAACGATTCTTGTAGTCCCGAAAGTACGGCGACCTCAAGCTCGTCCACACGAGTATGCGTCCGATTGAATCCTCGCCTTGAAGTAATCCTGCAAGAGTTCCTCTTGCCGAGCAGCCCTAAGCTCAAACTCTCGCCGCGATCACTACCTTGCTCGGATGTATGAAAAACGTCGCCAAGTTTTTCCCGTGATTGATGAATACTTGAACTCCTTCAAGTGATTTCTCTCTCTACAACTTTGTAGTGAGATGTGTGTTGTGTGTTTTTGAAATGAGCAAGGACATACTCTATTTATAGGCTAGAGCATGCCTTAAGAATGCAACACCTTGCATGCTAGGTGTCACACACCAAGCAAAGGTGTTGCCACCACATGACACCTTTCATGTGGTGACATCACATAGGTGACATCATATAGGTGATGTCATCATATGACATCACATATAAGCTTATTTCCTTATCTCATTACTTCACCATGACATCATCATTCCATTAGCTTATGATTAATGATTTAAGTATCATTAATTACACTAATTAATTACTTAAGCCATTTAATCATAAAACTTGGTTAAAATATAATTAGGTTCCTACTAATTTATAACTCTTATAAATTAGTCCCTAATTAACTTGGACATAGTACATTTAGGTTCCTACTAATTTATAACTCTTACAAATTAGTCCCTAATTTGTACTTGTTTTTCATCTTAGATTAATTTCCGAGATATGCTAGTATCTATATGAAATCGATCTTTTGTAAACTCAATCGGTTGCACACTCTATTGTGTGTGACTAACTAGGTTCACATCTATATGGCAACGAGAGTCATAAGAAACGCCTTTCTTATATTAAATAATTAAATCCCATTTAATTATTAATTCTCGTAGATCGAGAGTGACGTCTAGCAACATATCACGACCCCCAAATAGAGATGAATGTTTCGATGCATTCTTTATGAACCATTGTTCATAATACCGTACACTCAAAATTCCCTTCATCTAAGATTCCAATCTCGACTAGTGTCACGGTTAAGTCAAACACTGTTTGTCTTGATCATATGACCTCATCTCTCAGTTCTAATTCTTGATAAATATGACTTCCACTAGAAACAACTTTCTATGTAAGTCATATACACCTGCGCAGGTTTTATCATCCATCAAGAACAATTTGAGATAGCATAGAATCTTGTCTCCGTTCATCCAGAGTGATGAATCCTTTCTAGGTTAAACCCCTATCTCCATATACAACTAACTAGAGCCAACACATCCCGCGGCTTTAGCTCATGAAAGATCTAGAGTTAAGGAGTATCAAACTCTAATCACCTATATACAAGATAGTGTCACCGCAAGTCAAAGGACATATGTACAATTATGAACTAGATGACATTAAATTGACTTTAATGAATTACCATGTATAAGTCATCTATCGTCACTTGTTCGACTCACTCAACAACTTGAGTGTCCACATGTTTATTCTGATCCCCATCAAGTAGTATGAGACTCACTACTTCCTATAATTAGTAACTCTTTACTTAATCATGAGAATAAACAGAGGTGACGATCTTTCCGGGATAATGCGATGCCCTTATTCGTAGGACCCCATCGATCGTGAACGATAATTTAGATCACTTGTATAATAGAATCTGTCACTCATATTCTTACTACCTTAAGAATAGATTCTATCACAATGTGATAAGGACAATATGTATTAAATAAACACTTAGTTGATGAGACACTTAGTTCAAATAAAAACATATATATCATTGCCAATGGGATTTGTTTATACAAGAATCAATATGAAATGGCCCTAGGGCACAAACTACCAACATAACGTTTGTAAACTTTTCACTTAAATCGCTAAAAAGGGGAAACGTTTGGTTTAATTTCAAAACGTTTGGCTTAAATAGCTAAAATGGGAAAACATTTGGATTTGTTTCGTAACGTTTGTAAACGTTTGGCTTACATCGTTGAAAAGGTGTAATGTTTGGATTTGTTTCGTAACATTTGTAAACAATTGGCTTAAATCTCTAAAAAGGTGAAACGTTTGGATTTCTTTCGGTATGTTTTATACGTTTGCTTTAAATCGCAAAAATGGGAAAACATTTTGATTTGTTTCGTAACGTTTGTAAACGTTTGACTTATATCACTAAAAAGGTGAAACGTTTGGATTTGTTTCGTAACGTTTGTAAACATTTGGATTATATTTCTAAAACGGTGAAACGCTTTGAATTTGCTTCGTAATGTTTGTAAACGTTTAGCTTCAATCGGAGAAAGGGGAAAAGTTTTTGAATTTGTTTCGTAGCGTTTGTAAACGTTTGGCTTAAATCGCTAAAATGGGGAATAGTTTCGATTGGTTTTGCAACGTTTGCAAACGTTTTGTCTAAATCGCTAAAAGGGTGAAACGTTCGGATTTGTTTCGTAATATTTGTAAACGTTCGGCTTAAATCACTAAAAGGTGAAATGTTTGGATTTCTTTCGTAACGTTTGTAAACGTTTGGCTTAAAGTGCTAAAAAGGTGAGATGCTTGGTTTTGTTTCGTAACGTTTGTAAAGATTTGGCTTAAATCGCTAAAAAAGTGAAATGTTTGGATAGGTTTTGTAACGTTTTAAATGTTTGGTTTTGTTTCGTAACGTTTATAAGTGTTTGGCTAAAATCGCTAAAAAGGAGAAACGTTTGGATTTGTTTCGTAACGTTTGTAAACGTTTAGCTTAAATCGCTATAAAGGCAAAACTTTTGAATTTGTTTCGTAACGTTGGTAAAAGTTTGGCTTAAATTGCTAAAAAGGTGAAATGCTTGGTTTTGTTTTGTAACGTTTGTAAAGGTTTGGCTTAAATCACTAAAAATGTGAAATCTTTGAATAGGTTTCATAATGTTTTAAAAGTTTGGTTTTGTTTTGTAACGTTTGTAAACGTTTAGCTAAAATCGCTAAAAAGGAGAAACGTTTGGATTTGTTTCGTAAAGTTTGTAAACGTTTGGCATAAATCGCTAGGCGAAACGTTTTGATTTGTTTCGTAACGTTTGGCTTAAATCGCTAAAAAGATGAAACGTTTGGATTTGTTTCGTAACGTTTATAAACGTTTCGCTTAAATCGCTAAAAAGGTGAATCGTTTTGATTTATTTCGTATCGTTTGTAATGTTTGGCATAAATCGCTAAAAAGGCGAAACGTTTGGATTTGTTTTGTACGATTGGCTTAAATTGCTAAAAAGGTGAAACGCTTTGATTTGTTTCGTAACATTTGTAAATGTTTGGCCTAAATTTATAAAAAGGTGAAACGCTTGGTTTTGTTTCGTAACGTTTGTAAAGGTTTACCTTAAAGCGCTAAAAATGTGAAACGTTTGGATTTGTTTCGCAACGTTTTAAACGTTTGGTTTTGTTTCGTAACGTTTGTAAAGGTTTGGCTTTAATTGCTAAAAATGTGAAACGTTTTAATTTTTTTCGTAACGTTTAAAACATTTGGTTTTGTTTCGTAACGTTTGTTATCGTTTGTTTTAAATCGCTAAAAAGGGGAAACGTTTGGATTTGTTTAGTAGCGTTTGTAAACGTTTGGCTTAAATTGCTAAAAATGTGAAACGTTTGGATTTGTTTCGCAACGTTTGTAAACGCTTGGCTTAAATTACTAAAAAGGTGAAACGATTGGATTTGTTTCGAAATATTTGTAAACGTTTGGCTTAACTTGCTAAAAACTTGAAACATTTGGATTTGTTTCATAACCTTTGTAAACGTTTGCCTTAAATCGCTAAAAAGGTGAAACGTTTGGATTCTATTTCGTAACGTTTGTAAACGTTTAGCTTAAATCACTAAAAAGGGGATACGTTTGGATTTGTTGCGTAAAATTTGTAAACGTTTCGCTTCAATCGCTAAAAAGGTGAAACTTTTGTATTTGTTTCGTAATGTTTGTAAATGTTTGACTTAAATTACTAAAAAGGTGAAACGCTTGGATTTGTTTCAGAATGTTTGTAAACGTTTGGCTTAAATTGCTAAAAAGGTGAAACGCTTGGATTTGTTTCATAATGTTTGTAAACGTTTGGCTTCAAATGCTAAAAAGGTGAAATACTTGGTTTATTTCGTAACGTTTATAAAGGTTTTGCTTAAATCGCTAAAAATGTGAAACGTTTGAATTTGTTTCGTAACGTTTTTAACTTTTGGTGTTGTTTCGTAACGTTTGTAAACGATTGGCTTAAATTGCTAAAAAGGTGAAACGTTTGGATTTGTTTCGTAACGTTTGTAAACGTTTGGCTAAAATCGCTATAAAGGCAAAATGTGTGGATGCGTTTCAGAACGTTTGTAAACGTTTGGGTTAAATCACTAAAAAGATGAAACGTTTGGATTTTTTTGTAACGTTTGTAAAAGTTTGGCTTAAATCGCTAAAGAGGCGAAACGTTTAAATTTATTTCGTATCGTTTGTAAACATTTGGCTTAAATTGCTAAAAAGGTGAAAGGTTTGGATTTGATTCCTAACATTTGGCTTAAATTGCTAAAAAGGTGAAACGATTTGATTTGTTTCATAACGTTTGTAAACGTTTGGCTTAAAATGCTATAAAGGGGAAACGTTCGGATTTGTTTCGTAGCGTTTATACGTTTGGTTTGGTTTAATATCGTTTGTAAAGATTTGGCTTAAATCGCTAAAAATGTAAAATGTTTGGATTTGTTTCGTAACGTTTTAAACGTTTGGTTTTGTTTCGAAACGTTTGTAAACATTAGGCTAAAATCTCTAAAAAGGTGAAACGTTTGGTTTTGTTTTGTAACGTTTGTAAAGGTTTGGCTTAAATTGCTAAAAATGTGAAACGTTTGGATTTTTTTCGTAATGTTTAAAATATTTGGTTTTGTTTCGTAACGTTTGTTATCGTTTGTTTTAAATCGCTAAAAAGGGGAAATGTTTGGATTTGTTTCGTAGCGTTTGTAAACGTTTGGCTTAAATTGCTAAAAAGGTGAAACGCTTGGATTTGTTTTGGAACGTTTGTAAATGTTTGGATAAAACGGCTAAAAAGGTGAAACACTTGGATTTTTTTCGTAACGTTTGTAAACGTCTGGGTTAAATTGCTAAAACGGTGAAACGCTTGGTTTTGTTTCGTAACGTTTGTAAAGGTTTGGCTTAAATCGCTAAAAATATGAAACGTTCGGATTTGTTTCATAACATTTTAAACGTTTGGTTTGGTTTCATAACGTTTGTAAAGATTTGGCTTAAATCGCTAAAAATGTAAAACATTTGGATTTGTTTCGTAACGTTTTAAACGTTTGGTTTTGTTTCGAAACGTTTGTAAACATTAGGCTAAAATCTCTAAAAAGGTGAAACGTTTGGTTTTGTTTCGTAACGTTTGTAAAGGTTTGGCTTAAATTGCTAAAAATGTGAAACGTTTGGATTTTTTTCGTAATGTTTAAAATATTTGGTTTTGTTTCGTAACGTTTGTTATCGTTTGTTTTAAATCGCTAAAAAGGGGAAATGTTTGGATTTGTTTCGTAGCGTTTGTAAACGTTTGGCTTAAATTGCTAAAAAGGTGAAACGCTTGGATTTGTTTCGTAACGTTTGTAAACGCTTGGCATAAATTACTAAAAAGGTGAAACGCTTGGATTTGTTTCGAAACATTTGTAAACGTTTGGCTTCAATTGCTAAAAAGGGGAAACGCTTGGATTTGTTTCGCAACGTTTGTAAACGTTTGGCTTAACTTGCTAAAAACTTGAAACATTTGGATTTGTTTCATAACCTTTGCAAACGTTTGCCTTAAATCGCTAAAAAGGTGAAACGTTTGGGTTCTGTTTCGTAACGTTTGTAAACGTTTAGCTTAAATCACTAAAAAGGGGATACGTTTGGATTTGTTGTGTAACATTTGTAAACGTTTGGCTTCAATCGCTAAAAAGGTGAAACTTTGTATTTGTTTCGTAACGTTTGTAAATGTTTGATTAAAATTATTAAAAAGGTGAAACGCTTGGATTTGTTTCAGAATGTTTGTAAACGTTTGGCTTAAATTGCTAAAAAGGTGAAACGCTTGGATTTGTTTCAGAATGTTTGTAAACGTTTGGCTTAAATTGCTAAAAAGGTGAAACGCTTGGATTTGTTTCATAATGTTTGTAAACGTTTGGCTTAAATTGCTAAAAAGGTGAAACGCTTGGATTTGTTTCATAATGTTTGTAAACGTTTGGCTTCAAATGCTAAAAAGGTGAAATGCTTGGTTTATTTCGTAACGTTTATAAAGGTTTGGCTTAAATCACTAAAAATGTGAAACGTTTGGATTTGTTTCTTAACGTTTTTAACATTTGGTGTGGCTTTGTAACGTTTGTAAACGATTGGCTTAAATTGCTAAAAAGGTGAAACGTTTGGATTTATTTCGTAACGTTTGTAAACGTTTGGCTTAAATCGCTATAAAGGCGAAATGTGTGGATGTGTTTCAGAACGTTTGTAAACGTTTGGCTTAAATCGCTAAAAATATGAAACGTTTGGATTTTTTCGTAACGTTTGTTAACGTTTGGCTTAAATTGCTAAAGAGGCGAAACGTTTGTAAACATTTGGCTTTGATTCCTAAAAAGGTGAAACGTTTGGATTTGATTCCTAACATATGGCTTAAATTGCTAAAAAGGTGAAACAATTTGATTTGTTTCATAACATTTGTAAACTTTTGGCTTAAAATGCTATAGAGGGGAAACGTTTGGATTTGTTTCGTAGCGTTTATTAACATTTTGCTTTAATCGCTAAACAGGTGCAACGTTTGGAATTGTTTGTAACGTTTCTAAATGTTTGGTTTCAATTGCTAAAAAGGTGAAACGTTTAGATTCATTTCATAACATTCGTAAACGTTTGGCTTAAATTGCTAAAAAGGAGAAACGCATGGATTTGTTTTGGAACGTTTGTAAATGTTTGGATAAAACTGCTAAAAGGTGAAACGCTTGGATTTTTTTCGTAACGTTTGTAAACGTCTGGGTTAAATTGCTAAAAAGGTGAAACGCTTGGTTTTGTTTCGTAACGTTTGTAAAGGTTTGGCTTAAATCGCTAAAAATATGAAACGTTCGGATTTGTTTCATAACATTTTAAACGTTTGGTTTGGTTTCATAACGTTTGTAAAGATTTGGCTTAAATCGCTAAAAATGTAAAACGTTTGGATTTGTTTCGTAACGTTTTAAACGTTTGGTTTTGTTTCGAAACGTTTGTAAACATTAGGCTAAAATCTCTAAAAAGGTGAAACGTTTGGTTTTGTTTCGTAACGTTTGTAAAGGTTTGGCTTAAATTGCTAAAAATGTGAAACGTTTGGATTTTTTTCGTAATGTTTAAAATATTTGGTTTTGTTTCGTAACGTTTGTTATCGTTTGTTTTAAATCGCTAAAAAGGGGAAATGTTTGGATTTGTTTCGTAGCGTTTGTAAACGTTTGGCTTAAATCGCTAAAAAGGTGAAACGCTTGGATTTATTTCGTAACGTTTGTAAACGCTTGGCATAAATTCCTAAAAAGGTGAAACGCTTGGATTTGTTTCGAAACATTTGTAAACGTTTGGCTTCAATTGCTAAAAAGGGGAAACGCTTGGATTTGTTTCGCAACGTTTGTAAACGTTTGGCTTAACTTGCTAAAAACTTGAAACATTTGGATTTGTTTCATAACCTTTGCAAACGTTTGCCTTAAATCGCTAAAAAGGTGAAACGTTTGGGTTCTGTTTCGTAACGTTTGTAAACGTTTAGCTTAAATCACTAAAAAGGGGATACGTTTGGATTTGTTGTGTAACATTTGTAAACGTTTGGCTTCAATCGCTAAAAAGGTGAAACTTTGTATTTGTTTCGTAACGTTTGTAAATGTTTGATTAAAATTATTAAAAAGGTGAAACGCTTGGATTTGTTTCAGAATGTTTGTAAACGTTTGGCTTAAATAGCTAAAAAGGTGAAACGCTTGGATTTGTTTCAGAATGTTTGTAAACGTTTGGCTTAAATTGCTAAAAAGGTGAAACGCTTGGATTTGTTTCATAATGTTTGTAAACGTTTGGCTTGAATTGCTAAAAAGGTGAAACGCTTGGATTTGTTTCATAATGTTTGTAAACGTTTGGCTTCAAATGCTAAAAAGGTGAAATGCTTGGTTTATTTCGTAACGTTTATAAAGGTTTGGCTTAAATCACTAAAAATGTGAAACGTTTGGATTTGTTTCTTAACGTTTTTAACATTTGGTGTGGCTTTGTAACGTTTGTAAACGATTGGCTTAAATTGCTAAAAAGGTGAAACGTTTGGATTTATTTCGTAACGTTTGTAAACGTTTGGCTTAAATCGCTATAAAGGCGAAATGTGTGGATGTGTTTCAGAACGTTTGTAAACGTTTGGCTTAAATCGCTAAAAATATGAAACGTTTGGATTTTTTCGTAACGTTTGTTAACGTTTGGCTTAAATTGCTAAAGAGGCGAAACGTTTGTAAACATTTGGCTTTGATTCCTAAAAAGGTGAAACGTTTGGATTTGATTCCTAACATATGGCTTAAATTGCTAAAAAGGTGAAACAATTTGATTTGTTTCATAACATTTGTAAACTTTTGGCTTAAAATGCTATAAAGGGGAAACGTTTGGATTTGTTTCGTAGCGTTTATTAACATTTTGCTTTAATCGCTAAACAGGTGCAACGTTTGGAATTGTTTGTAACGTTTCTAAATGTTTGGTTTCAATTGCTAAAAAGGTGAAACGTTTAGATTCATTTCATAACATTCGTAAACGTTTGGCTTAAATTGCTAAAAAGGAGAAACGCTTGGATTTGTTTTGGAACGTTTGTAAATGTTTGGATAAAACTGCTAAAAGGTGAAACGCTTGGATTTTTTTCGTAACGTTTGTAAACGTCTGGGTTAAATTGCTAAAAAGGTGAAACGCTTGGTTTTGTTTCGTAACGTTTGTAAAGGTTTGGCTTAAATCGCTAAAAATGTGAAACGTTCGGATTTGTTTCATAACATTTTAAACGTTTGGTTTGGTTTCATAACGTTTGTAAAGATTTGGCTTAAATCGCTAAAAATGTAAAACGTTTGGATTTGTTTCTTAACGTTTTAAACGTTTGGTTTTGTTTCGAAACGTTTGTAAACATTAGGCTAAAATCTCTAAAAAGGTGAAACGTTTGGTTTTGTTTCGTAACGTTTGTAAAGGTTTGGCTTAAATTGCTAAAAAGGTGAAACGATTTGATTTGTTTCATAACGTTTGTAAACGTTTGGCTTAAAATGCTATAAAGGGGAAACGTTCGGATTTGTTTCGTAGCGTTTATACGTTTGGTTTGGTTTAATATCGTTTGTAAAGATTTGGCTTAAATCGCTAAAAATGTAAAACGTTTGGATTTGTTTCGTAACGTTTTAAACGTTTGGTTTTGTTTCGAAACGTTTGTAAACATTAGGCTAAAATCTCTAAAAAGGTGAAACGTTTGGTTTTGTTTTGTAACGTTTGTAAAGGTTTGGCTTAAATTGCTAAAAATGTGAAACGTTTGGATTTTTTTCGTAATGTTTAAAATATTTGGTTTTGTTTCGTAACGTTTGTTATCGTTTGTTTTAAATCGCTAAAAAGGGGAAATGTTTGGATTTGTTTCGTAGCGTTTGTAAACGTTTGGCTTAAATTGTTAAAAAGGTGAAACGCTTGGATTTGTTTCGTAACGTTTGTAAACGCTTGGCATAAATTACTAAAAAGGTGAAACGCTTGGATTTGTTTCGAAACATTTGTAAACGTTTGGCTTCAATTGCTAAAAAGGGGAAACGCTTGGATTTGTTTCGCAACGTTTGTAAACGTTTGGCTTAACTTGCTAAAAACTTGAAACATTTGGATTTGTTTCATAACCTTTGCAAACGTTTGCCTTAAATCGCTAAAAAGGTGAAACGTTTGGGTTCTGTTTCGTAACGTTTGTAAACGTTTAGCTTAAATAACTAAAAAGGGGATACGTTTGGATTTGTTGTGTAACATTTGTAAACGTTTGGCTTCAATCGCTAAAAAGGTGAAACTTTGTATTTGTTTCGTAACGTTTGTAAATGTTTGATTAAAATTATTAAAAAGGTGAAACGCTTGGATTTGTTTCAGAATGTTTGTAAACGTTTGGCTTAAATTGCTAAAAAGGTGAAACGCTTGGATTTGTTTCAGAATGTTTGTAAACGTTTGGCTTAAATTGCTAAAAAGGTGAAACGCTTGGATTTGTTTCATAATGTTTGTAAACGTTTGGCTTAAATTGCTAAAAAGGTGAAACGCTTGGATTTGTTTCATAATGTTTGTAAACGTTTGGCTTCAAATGCTAAAAAGGTGAAATGCTTGGTTTATTTCGTAACGTTTATAAAGGTTTGGCTTAAATCACTAAAAATGTGAAACGTTTGGATTTGTTTCTTAACGTTTTTAACATTTGGTGTGGCTTTGTAACGTGTGTAAACGATTGGCTTAAATTGCTAAAAAGGTGAAACGTTTGGATTTATTTCGTAACGTTTGTAAACGTTTGGCTTAAATCGCTATAAAGGCGAAATGTGTGGATGTGTTTCAGAACGTTTGTAAACGTTTGGCTTAAATCGCAAAAAAGATGAAACGTTTGGATTTTTTCGTAACGTTTGTTAACGTTTGGCTTAAATTTCTAAAGAGGCGAAACGTTTGTAAACATTTGGCTTTGATTCCTAAAAAGGTGAAACGTTTGGATTTGATTCCTAACATATGGCTTAAATTGCTAAAAAGGTGAAACAATTTGATTTGTTTCATAACATTTGTAAACGTTTGGCTTAAAATGCTATAAAGGGGAAACGTTTGAATTTGTTTCGTAGCGTTTATTAACATTTTGCTTTAATCGCTAAAGAGGTGCAACGTTTGGAATTGTTTGTAACGTTTCTAAATGTTTGGTTTCAATTGCTAAAAAGGTGAAACGTTTAGATTCATTTCATAACATTCGTAAACGTTTGGCTTAAATTGCTAAAAAGGTGAAACGCTTGGATTTGTTTTGGAACGTTTGTAAATGTTTGGATAAAACTGCTAAAAAGGTGAAACGCTTGGATTTTTTTCGTAACGTTTGTAAACGTCTGGGTTAAATTGCTAAAAAGGTGAAACGCTTGGTTTTGTTTCGTAACGTTTGTAAAGGTTTGGCTTAAATCGCTAAAAATGTGAAACGTTCGGATTTGTTTCATAACATTTTAAACGTTTGGTTTAGTTTCATAACGTTTGTAAAGATTTGGCTTAAATCGCTAAAAATGTAAAACGTTTGGATTTGTTTCGTAACGTTTTAAACGTTTGGTTTTGTTTCGAAACGTTTGTAAACATTAGGCTAAAATCTCTAAAAAGGTGAAACGTTTGGTTTTGTTTCGTAAAGTTTGTAAAGGTTTGGCTTAAATTACTAAAAATGTGAAACGTTTGGATTTTTTTCGTAATGTTTAAAATATTTGGTTTTGTTTCGTAACGTTTATTATCGTTTGTTTTAAATCGCTAAAAAGGGGAAATGTTTGGATTTGTTTCGTAGCGTTTGTAAACGTTTGGCTTAAATTGCTAAAAAGGTGAAACGCTTGGATTTGTTTCGTAACGTTTGTAAACGCTTGGCATAAATTACTAAAAAGGTGAAACGCTTGGATTTGTTTCGAAACATTTGTAAATGTTTGGCTTCAATTGCTAAAAAGGGGAAACGCTTGGATTTGTTTCGCAACGTTTGTAAACGTTTGGCTTAACTTGCTAAAAACTTGAAACATTTGGATTTGTTTCATAACCTTTGCAAACGTTTGCCTTAAATCGCTAAAAAGGTGAAACGTTTGGGTTCTGTTTCGTAACGTTTGTAAACGTTTAGCTTAAATCACTAAAAAGGGGATACGTTTGGATTTCTTGTGTAACATTTGTAAACGTTTGGCTTCAATCGCTAAAAAGGTGAAACTTTGTATTTGTTTCGTAACGTTTGTAAATGTTTGATTAAAATTATTAAAAAGGTGAAACGCTTGGATTTGTTTCAGAATGTTTGTAAACGTTTGGCTTAAATTGCTAAAAAGGTGAAACGCTTGCATTTGTTTCAGAATGTTTGTAAACGTTTGGCTTAAATTGCTAAAAAGGTGAAACGCTTGGATTTGTTTCATAATGTTTGTAAACGTTTGGCTTCAAATGCTAAAAGGTGAAATGCTTGGTTTATTTCGTAACGTTTATAAAGATTTGGCTTAAATCACTAAAAATGTGAAACGTTTGGATTTGTTTCTTAACGTTTTTAACATTTGGTGTGGTTTCGTAACGTTTTTAAACGATTGGCTTAAATTGCTAAAAAGGTGAAACGTTTGGATTTGTTTCGTAACGTTTGTAAACGTTTGGCTTAAATCGCTATAAAGGCAAAATGTGTGGATGTGTTTCAGAACGTTTGTAAACGTTTGGCTTAAATCGCTAAAAAGATGAAACATTTGGATTTTTTTCGTAACGTTTGTAAACGTTTGGCTTAAATCGCTAAAGAGGCGAAACGTTTGTAAACATTTGGCTTTGATTCCTAAAAAGGTGAAACGTTTGGATTTGATTCCTAACATTTGGCTTAAATTGCTAAAAAGGTGAAACAATATGATTTGTTTCATAACGTTTGTAAACGTTTGGCTTAAAATGCTATAAAGGGGAAACGTTTGGATTTGTTTCGTAGAGTTTATAAACATTTTGCTTTAATCGCTAAAGAGGTGCAACGTTTAGAATTGTTTGTAACGTTTCTAAATGTTGGCTTCAATTGCTAAAAAGGTGAAACATTTAGATTCATTTTATAACATTCGTAAACGTTTGGCTTAAATTGCTAAAAAAGTGAAACGCTTGGATTTGTTTTGGAACGTTTGTAAATGTTTGGATAAAGTTGCTAAAAAGGTGAAACGCTTGGATTTGTTTCGTAACGTTTGTAAACGTCTGGGTTAAATTGCAAAAAAGGTGAAACGCTTGGTTTTGTTTCGTAACGTTTGTAAAGGTTTGGCTTAAATCGCTATAAAGGCGAAATGTGTGGATGTGTTTCAGAACGTTTGTAAACGTTTGGCTTAAATCGCTAAAAAGATGAAACGTTTGGATTTTTTCGTAACGTTTGTTAACGTTTGGCTTAAATTGCTAAAGAGGCGAAACGTTTGTAAACATTTGGCTTTGATTCCTAAAAGGGTGAAACGTTTGGATTTGATTCCTAACATATGGCTTAAATTGCTAAAAAGGTGAAACAATTTGATTTGTTTCATAACATTTGTAAACGTTTGGCTTAAAATGCTATAAAGGGGAAACGTTTGGATTTGTTTCGTAGCGTTTATTAACATTTTGCTTTAATCGCTAAAGAGGTGCAACGTTTGGAATTGTTTGTAACGTTTCTAAATGTTTGGTTTCAATTGCTAAAAAGGTGAAACGTTTAGATTCATTTCATAACATTCGTAAACGTTTGGCTTAAATTGCTAAAAAGGTGAAACGCTTGGATTTGTTTTGGAACGTTTGTAAATGTTTGGATAAAACTGCTAAAAAGGTGAAACGCTTGGATTTTTTTCGTAACGTTTGTAAACGTCTGGGTTAAATTGCTAAAAAGGTGAAACGCTTGGTTTTGTTTCGTAACGTTTGTAAAGGTTTGGCTTAAATCGCTAAAAATGTGAAACGTTCGGATTTGTTTCATAACATTTTAAACGTTTGGTTTAGTTTCATAACGTTTGTAAAGATTTGGCTTAAATCGCTAAAAATGTAAAACGTTTGGATTTGTTTCGTAACGTTTTAAACGTTTGGTTTTGTTTCGAAACGTTTGTAAACATTAGGCTAAAATCTCTAAAAAGGTGAAACGTTTGGTTTTGTTTCGTAAAGTTTGTAAAGGTTTGGCTTAAATTACTAAAAATGTGAAACGTTTGGATTTTTTTCGTAATGTTTAAAATATTTGGTTTTGTTTCGTAACGTTTATTATCGTTTGTTTTAAATCGCTAAAAAGGGGAAATGTTTGGATTTGTTTCGTAGCGTTTGTAAACGTTTGGCTTAAATTGCTAAAAAGGTGAAACGCTTGGATTTGTTTCGTAACGTTTGTAAACGCTTGGCATAAATTACTAAAAAGGTGAAACGCTTGGATTTGTTTCGAAACATTTGTAAACGTTTGGCTTCAATTGCTAAAAAGGGGAAACGCTTGGATTTGTTTCGCAACGTTTGTAAACGTTTGGCTTAACTTGCTAAAAACTTGAAACATTTGGATTTGTTTCATAACCTTTGCAAACGTTTGCCTTAAATCGCTAAAAAGGTGAAACGTTTGGGTTCTGTTTCGTAACGTTTGTAAACGTTTAGCTTAAATCACTAAAAAGGGGATACGTTTGGATTTGTTGTGTAACATTTGTAAAAATTTGGCTTCAATCGCTAAAAAGGTGAAACTTTGTATTTGTTTCGTAACGTTTGTAAATGTTTGATTAAAATTATTAAAAAGGTGAAACGCTTGGATTTGTTTCAGAATGTTTGTAAACGTTTGGCTTAAATTTCTAAAAAGGTGAAACGCTTGGATTTGTTTCAGAATGTTTGTAAACGTTTGGCTTAAATTGCTAAAAAGGTGAAACGCTTGGATTTGTTTCATAATGTTTGTAAACGTTTGGCTTCAAATGCTAAAAAGGTGAAATGCTTGGTTTATTTCGTAACGTTTATAAAGGTTTGGCTTAAATCGCTAAAAATGTGAAACGTTTGGATTTGTTTCTTAACGTTTTTAACATTTGGTGTGGTTTCGTAACGTTTTTAAACGATTGGCTTAAATTGCTAAAAAGGTGAAACGTTTGGATTTGTTTCGTAACGTTTGTAAACGTTTGGCTTAAATCGCTATAAAGGCAAAATGTGTGGATGTGTTTCATAACGTTTGTAAACGTTTGGCTTAAATCGCTAAAAAGATGAAACATTTGGATTTTTTCGTAACGTTTGTAAACGTTTGGCTTAAATCGCTAAAGAGGCGAAACGTTTGTAAACATTTGGCTTTGATTCCTAAAAAGGTGAAACGTTTGGATTTGATTCCTAACATTTGGCTTAAATTGCTAAAAAGGTGAAACAATTTGATTTGTTTCATAACGTTTGTAAACGTTTGGCTTAAAATGCTATAAAGGGGAAACATTTGGATTTGTTTCGTAGAGTTTATAAACATTTTGCTTTAATCGCTAAAGAGGTGCAACGTTTGGAATTGTTTGTAACGTTTCTAAATGTTGGCTTCAATTGCTAAAAAGGTGAAACGTTTAGATTCATTTCATAACGTTCGTAAACGTTTGGCTTAAATTGCTAAAAAGGTGAAACACTTGGATTTGTTTTGGAACGTTTGTAAATGTTTGGATAAAGTTGCTAAAAAGGTGAAACGCTTGGATTTGTTTCGTAACGTTTGTAAACGTCTGGGTTAAATTGCTAAAAAGGTGAAACGCTTGGTTTTGTTTCGTAACGTTTGTAAAGGTTTGGCTTAAATCGCTAAAAATGTGAAACGTTCGGATTTGTTTCATAACATTTTAAACGTTTGGTTTGGTTTCATAACGTTTGTAAAGATTTGGCTTAAATCGCTAAAAATGTAAAAACTTTTGGATTTGTTTCGTAACGTTTTAAACGTTTGGTTTTGTTTCGAAACGTTTGTAAACATTAGGCTAAAATCTCTAAAAAGGTGAAACGTTTGGTTTTGTTTCGTAACGTTTGTAAAGGTTTGGCTTAAATTGCTAAAAATGTGAAACGTTTGGATTTTTTTCATAACGTTTAAAATATTTGGTTTTGTTTCGTAACGTTTGTTATCGTTTGTTTTAAATCGCTAAAAAGGGGAAATGTTTGGATTTGTTTCGTAGCGTTTGTAAACGTTTGGCTTAAATTGCTAAAAAGGTGAAACGCTTGGATTTGTTTCGTAATGTTTGTAAACGCTTGGCATAAATTACTAAAAAGGTGAAACGCTTGGATTTGTTTCGAAACATTTGTAAACGTTTGGCTTCAATTGCTAAAAAGGGAAAACGCTTGGATTTGTTTCGCAACGTTTGTAAATGTTTGGCTTAACTTGCTAAAAACTTGAAACATTTGGATTTGTTTCATAACCTTTGTAAACGTTTGCCTTAAATCGCTAAAAAGGTGAAACGTTTGGATTCTGTTTCGTAACGTTTGTAAACGTTTAGCTTAAATCACTAAAAAGGGGATACGTTTGGATTTGTTGCGTAACATTTGTAAACGTTTGGCTTCAATCGCTAAAAAGGTGAAACGTTTGTATTTGTTTCGTAACGTTTATAAATGTTTGGTTTAAATTATTAAATAGGTGAAACGCATGGATTTGTTTCAGAATGTTTGTAAACTTTTGGCTTCAATCGCTAAAAAGGTGAAACGTTTGGCTTAAATCGATAAAAATGTGAAACGTTTGAATTCGTTTCGTAAAATTTGGCTTAAATCGTTGAATAGCTGAAACACTTGGTTTTGTTCGTAACGTTTGTAAACGTTTGGCTTAAATTATTAAATATGAGAAACGTTTGGATTTGTTTTTCAACGTTTGTAAATGTTTGGCTTAAATCGCTAAAAGGTGAAACGTTTGGATTTGTTTTGTAATTTTTGTAAACGTTTGGATTAAATCTCTAAAAGGGGGAAACGTTTGGATTTGTTCGTAACGTTTATAAACGTTTGGCATAAATCGCTAAAAAGGTGAAATGTTTGGATTTGTTTTGTAACGTTATAAACGTTGGCTTAAATCGCTAAAATTGGGAAACATTTGGATTTGTTTCAACGTTTGTAAACGTTTGGCTTAAATCGCTAAAAAGGTGAAACCTTCCGATTGATTTCGTAGCATTTGCAAACGTTTGGCTTAAATCGCTAAAAAGGGGAAACGTTTGGATTTCTTTCGTACCGTTTGTAAACGTTTGGCTTAAATCGCTAAAAAGGCGAAACATTTAGATTTGTTTCGTAACGTTTGTAAACGTTTGGCTGAAATTGCTAAAAAGGTGAAACTCTTGGTTTTGTTTCGTAAATTTTGTAAACGTTTGTCTTAAATTGTTAAATATGAGAAACATTTGAATTTGTTTTGTAACGTTTGTAAAGGTTTGGTTTCAATCGCTAAAAAATGAAACGTTTGGATTTGTTTCGTAACGTTTGTAAACATTTGGCTTTCATCGCTAAAAAGAGGAAGCGTTTGGATTTGTTTCGTAACGTTCGGCTTAAATCGCTAAAAAGGTGAAACATGTGAATTTGTTTCGTAACGTGTGTAAACGTTCGGCTTAAATCGCCAAAAAGGTTAAACGTTTGGATTTGTTTCGTAACGTTTGCAAACGTTTGTCTTAAATCGCTAAAAAGGTGAAACGTTTGGATTTATTTCGTAACGTTTGTAAACGCTTGGCTTATATTGCTAAAAAGGTAAAACGTTTAGATTGATTTCGTAGCGTTTGTAAACGTTTGTCTTAAATCGCTAAAAAGGGGAAACGTTTGGATTTGCTTCGTATCGATTGTAAACGTTTGGCTTAAATCGCTAAAAAGATGAAACGTTTGGATTTGTTTTGTATCGTTTCTAAAAGTTTGGCTTAAATCGCTAAAAAGGTGAAACGTCTGTATTTGTTTTGTAACATTTTAAACCTTTTTTTTGTATAGTTTTTCGACGTTTGGCTTAAATTGCTAAAAGGTGAAACGTTTGGCTTTGTTTCGCAACGTTTGTAAATGTTTGGCTTAAATCGCTATAAAGGTGAAACGTTTGGATTTGTTTCCTAACGTTTGTATACGTTTGGCTTAAATTGCTAAAAAGGTGAAACTCTTGAATTTGTTTGATAACGTTTGTAAATGTTTGGTTTAAATTGCTAAAAAGGTGAAACGCTTGGATTTGTTTCATAATGTTTGTAAACGTTTGGCTTAAATTGATAAAAATGTGAAACGCTTGGATTTGTTTCGTAACGTTTGTTAATTTTGGCTTAAATTGCTAAAAATGTGAAACATTGGATTTCTTTTGTAACGTTTGGATTTGTTTTGCTTCAATCGCTAAAACTGTGAAATGTTTGGATTTGTTTCGTAACGTTTGTAAACGATTGGCATAAATTGCTAAAAAGGTAAAACGTTTGGATTTGTTTCGTAACTTTTTAAACGTTTGGTTTAAATTGCTTAAAAGGAGAAACGTTTGGATTTGTTTCGAAACATTTTGTAAAGGTTTGGCTTAAATCGATAAAAATGTGAAACAATTGGATTTGTTTCCTAACGTTTGTAAACGTTTGGCTTAAATCTCTAAAAAGGTGAAATGTTTATATTTGTTTCCTAATTCGCTAAAAAGCAGAAAAATTTGGATTTGTTTCGTAACGTTTTGAAACGTTTGGCTTAAATCACTAAAAAGGTGAAACGCTTGGATTTTCTTCGTAACATTTGTAAACGTTTGGCTTAAATAGATAAAAAGGGGAAACGTTTGGATTTGTTTCGTAACATTTGTAAACGTTTGGCTTAAATCGCTAAAAAGGTGAATCTTTTGGATTTGTTTCCTAACGTTTGTAAATGTTTGGCTTAAATCGCTAAAAAGGTAAAACTTTTGGTTTTGTTTTGTTACGTTTGTAAACATTTGGCTTAAATCACTAAAAAGGTGAAACTTTTGAATTTGTTTCGTAAGGTTTGTAAACGTTTGTTTTATATCGCTAAAGAGGTGAATTGTTTGGATTTGTTTCGTAACGTTGTAAACATTTGGCTTAAAATGCTACAAAGGGTTTCTTAACATTTTAAACGTTTTGATTAGTTTCGTAACATTTGTAAACGCTTGGCTTAAATTATTGAAAAGGTGAAACATTTGGATTTGTTTTGTAACCTTTGTAAACGTTCGGTTTAAATTGCTAAAAAGGTGAAACGGTTGGATTTGTTTCAACGTTTTAAACGTTTTGATTTTTTTCGAAACGTTTGGATCTTTTTTATAACGTCTGTAAATGTTTGGCTTCAATCACTAAAATGGTGAAACGTTTGGATTTGTTTCGTAACGTTTGTAAACGTTTGGCTTAAAGCACTAAAAAGGTTAAACGCTTGGATTTGTTTCGTAACATTTACAATCGTTTGGTTTTGTTTCGTAGCGTTTATAAACGTTTGGCTTAAATCGCTATAATGGGGAAACGTTTGGTGTTGTTTTGTAACTTTTGTAAACGTTTGGATTCGTTTCGTAACGTTTTGAAAGTTTGGTTTTAACGTTTGTAAACGTTTGGCTTAAATCGCTAAAAAGGTGAAACGTTCGGCTTAAATAGATAAAAAGGTGAAACGTTCGGATTTGTTTCATAACGTTTATTAACGTTTGGCTTAAATTGCTGAAAAGGTGAAACACTTGGTTTTGTTTCGTAACGTTTGTAAATGTTTGGCTTAAATTATTAAATATGAGAAACGTTTGGATTTGTTACCCAACGTTTGTAAATGTTTGGCTTAAATCGCTAAAAGGAGAAACATTTTGATTTGTTTCGTAAAGTTTGTATACATTTGGCTTAAATCGCTAAAAAGGTGAAACGTTTGGATTTGTTTCGTAACGTTTGTAAAAGTTTGGCTTAAATCGCTAAAAAGGTCAAATGTTTGGATTTGTTCGTAACGTTTGTAAACGTTTGGCATAAATCGCTAAAAAGGTGAAATGTTTGGATTTGTTTTGTAACATTTTAAACGTTTGGCTTAAATCGCTAAAATGAGGAAACATTTGGATTTGTTTCTTAACGTTTGTAAACGTTTGGCTTAAATCGCTAAAAATATGAAACGTTTGGATTTGTTTCGTAACGTTTGTAAACGTTTGGCTTAAATTGCTAAAAAGGTGTAACTCTTGGTTTTGATTCGTAAATTTTGTAAACGTTTGGCTTAAATTGTTAAATATGAGAAACATTTGAATTTGTTTCGAAACGTTTGTAAAGGTTTGGTTTCAATCGCTAAAAATGTGAAATGTTTGGATTTGTTTCGTAACGTTTTTGTAAACGTTTGGCTTTCATCGCTAAAAAGGGGAATCGTTTGGATTTGCTTCGTACCGTTTGGAAACGTTCGGTTTAAATAACTAAAACGGTGAAACGTTTGAATTTCTTTCGTAACATGTGTAAACGTTCGGCTTAAATCGCTAAAAAGGTTAAACGTTTGGATTTGTTTCGTAACGTTTGCAAACGTTTGTCTTAAATCGCTAAAAAGGTGAAACGTTTGGATTTATTTCGTAACGTTTGTAAACGTTTGGCTTATATTGCTAAAAAGGTGAAACGTTTAGATTGATTTCGTAGCGTTTGTAAACATTTGGCTTAAATCGCTAAAAAGGGGAAACATTTGGATTTTTTTCGTACCGATTGTAAACGTTTGGCCTAAATCGCTAAAAAGGTGAAACGTTTAGATTTGTTTTGTATTATTTCTAAAAGTTTGGCTTAAATCGCTAAAAAGGTTAAACGTTTGGATTTGTTTCGTAACATCTTAAACGTTTGGTTTAAATCGCTAAAAAGGTGAAACTTTTGGATTTGTTTCGTAACGTTTGTAAATGTTTGGCTTAAATCGCTAATAAGGGGAAACGTTTGGTTTTGTTTTGTTACGTTTGTAAACGTTTGGCTTAAATCACTAAAAAGGGGAAACGTTTGAATTTGTTTCGTAACGTTTGTAAACGTTTGTTTTATATCGCTAAAGAGGTGAAACGTTTGGATTTGTTTCGTAACGTTTGTAAACATTTGGCTTAAAATGCTAAAAAGGGTTTCTTAACATTTTAAATGTTTTGATTAGTTTCTTAACGTTTGTAAATGTTTGACTTAAATTACTGAAAAGGTGAAACATTTGGATTTGTTTTGTAAGCTTTGTAAACGTTCGGCTTAAATTGCTAAAAAGGTGAAACAGTTGGATTTGTTTCGTAATGCTTTAAACGTTTTGATTTGTTTCGAAACGTTTGGATTTTTTTCATAACGTTTGTAAATGTTTGGCTTCAGTCACTAAAATGGTGAAACGTTTGTATTTGTTTCGTAACGTTTGTCTTAAATCACTAAAAATGTGAAACGTTTGGATTTGTTTCGTAACGTTTACCATCGTTTGGTTTAGTTTCGTAACGTTTAGAAATGTTTTGCTTAAATCGCTAAAATGGGGAAACGTTTGGTGTTGTTTTGTAACTTTTGTAAACGTTTGGATTCGTTTCGTAACGTTTTGAAAGTTTGGTTTTAACGTTCGTAAACGTTTGGCTTAAAATCGCTAAAAAGGTGAAACGTTTGGCTTAAATCGATGAAAAGGTGAAACGTTTGGATTTGTTTCGTGCCGATTATAAACGTTTGGCTTATAGTGCTAAAAAGGGGAAACGTTTAGATTAATTTCGTAGCGTTTGTAAACGTTTGGCTTAAATTGCTAAAAAGGGAAAACGTTTGGATTTGTTTCGTACCGATTGTAAACGTTTGGCTTAAATCGCTAAAAAGGTGAAACATTTGGATTTGTTTTGTATCGTTTCCAAAAGTTTGGCTTAAATCGGTAAAAAGGTGAAACGTTTGGATTTGTTTCGTAACATTTTAAACGTTTGGTTTTTTTTCGTAACGTTTTTCGACGTTTGGCTTAAGTCGCTAAAAGGTGAAACATTTGTATTTGTTTCGTAACGTTTGTAAACGTTTGGCTTAAATCGCTAAAAAGGTGAAACGTTTGGATTTGTTTCGTAACGTTTGTTAACGTTTGGCTTAAATTGCTGAAAATTGAAACACTTGGTTTTGTTTCGTATTGTTTGTAAACGTTTGGCTTCAATTATTAAATATGAGAAACGTTTAGATTTGTTTCCCAACATTTGTAAATGTTTGGCTTAAATCGCTAAAAGGTGAAACGTTTTGATTTGTTTCGTAAAGTTTGTATACATTTGTCCTAAATCGCTAAAAAGGTGAAACGTTTGGATTTGTTTCGTAACGTTTGTAAACGTTTGGTTTAAATTGCTAAAAAGGTGAAACGTTTGGTTTTGTTTTGTAACCTTTGTAAACGTTCGGCTTAAATTGCTAAAAAGGTGAAACGGTTGGATTTGTTTCGTAACGTTTTAAACGTTTTGATTTGTTTCGAAACGTTTGGATTTTTTTCATAACGTTTGTAAATGTTTGGCTTTAATCACTAAAATGGTGAAACGTTTGGATTTGTTTCGTAACGTTTGTAAATGTTTGGCTTAAATCACTAAAAATGTGAAACGTTTGGATTTGTTTCGTAACTTTTACCATCGTTTGGTTTTGTTTCGTAACGTTTATAAATGTTTGGTTTAAATCGCTAAAACGGGGAAACGTTTTGTGTTGTTTTGTATTTTTTATAAATGTTTGGATTCGTTTCGTAACGTTTGGATTTTTTTCATAACATTTGTAAATGTTTAGCTTCAATCACTAAAATGGTGAAACGTTTGAATTTGTTTCGTAACGTTTGTAAACGTTTGGCTTAAATCACTAAAAATGTGAAATGTTTAGATTTTTTTCGTAACGTTTACCATCGTTTGGTTTTGTTTCGTAACTATTCTAAACGTTTGGCTTAAATCGCTAAAATGGGGAAACGTTTGGTGTTGTTTTGTAACTTTTGTAAACGTTTTGATTCGTTTCATAACATTTTGAAAGTTTGGTTTTAATGTTTGTAAACGTTTGGATTCAATAGCTAAAAAGGTGAAACGTTTGGCTTAAATCGATAAAAAGGTGAAACGTTTGAATTTGTTTCGTAAAGTTTGGCTGAAATTGCTAAATAGCTGAAACACTTGGTTTTGTTTCGTAACGTTTGTAAACGTTTGGCTTAAATTATTAAATATTAGAAAAGTTTGGATTTGTTTCCCAACGTTTGTAAATGTTTGGCTTAAATCGCTAAAAGGTGAAACGTTTGGATTTGTTTTGTAATTTTTGTAAACGTTTGGCTTAAATCGCTAAAAGGGGGAAACGTTTGGATTTGTTCGTAACGTTTATAAATGTTTGGCATAAATCGCTAAAAAGGTGAAATGTTTGGATTTGTTTTGTAACGTTTTAAACGTTGGCTTAAATCGCTAAAATTGGGAAACATTTGGATTTGTTTCAACGTTTGTAAACGTTTGGCTTAAATCGCTAAAAAGGTGAAACGTTTGGATTAATTCCGTAGCGTTTGCAAATGTTTGGCTTAAATCGCTAAAAAGGTGAAACGTTTGGATTTCTTTCGTACCGTTTGTAAACGTTTGGCTTAAATCGCTAAAAATGTGAAACGTTTGGATTTGTTTCGTAACGTTTGTAAACGTTTGGCTGAAATTGCTAAAAAGGTGAAACTCTTGGTTTTGTTTCGTAAATTTTCCAAACGTTTGTCTTAAATTGTTAAATATGAGAAACATTTGAATTTGTTTCGTAACGTTTGTAAAGGTTTGGTTTCAATCGCTAAAAAAGTGAAACGTTTGGATTTGTTTCGTAACGTTTGTAAACATTTGGCTTTCATCGCTAAAAAGGGGAAGCGTTTGGATTTGTTTCGTAACGTATGGAAACGTTCGGCTTAAATCGCTAAAAAGGTGAAACATGTGAATTAGTTTCGTAACGTGTGTAAACGTTCGGCTTAAATCGCCAAAAAGGTTTAACGTTTGCAAACGTTTGTCTTAAATCGCTAAAAAGGTGAAACGTTTGGATTTATTTCGTAACGTTTGTAAACGCTTGGCTTATATTGCTAAAAAGGTAAAACGTTTAGATTGATTTCGTAGCGTTTGTAAACGTTTGGCTTAAATCGCTAAAAAGGGGAAACTTTTGGATTTGCTTCGTACCGATTGTAAACGTTTGGCTTAAATCGCTAAAAAGGTGAAACATTTTGATTTGTTTTGTATCGTTTCTAAAAGTTTGGCTTAAATCGCTAAAAAGGTGAAACGTCTGTATTTGTTTCGTAACATTTTAAACGTTTTTTTTTCGTAGCATTTTTCGACGTTTGGCTTAAAATGCTAAAAGGTGAAACGTTTGGATTTGTTTCGCAATGTTTGTAAATGTTTGGCTTAAATCGCTATAAAGGTGAAATGTTTGGATTTGTTTCCTAACGTTTGTATACGTTTGGCTTAAATTGCTAAAAAGGTGAAACTCTTGGATTTGTTTGATAACGTTTGTAAACGTTTGGTTTAAATTGCTAAAAAGGTGAAACTCTTGGATTTGTTTCGTAATGTTTGTAAACGTTTGGCTTAAATTGATAAAAATGTGAAACGCTTGGTTTTTGTTTCGTAACGTTTGTTAATTTTGGCTTAAATTGCTAAAAATGTGAAACGTTGGAATTGCTTTGTAACGTTGGGATTTGTTTTGCTACAATCGCTAAAACTCTGAAATTTTGGATTTGTTTCGTAACGTTTGTAAACGATTGGCATAAATTGCTAAAAAGGTAAAACGTTTGGATTTGTTTCGTCACTTTTTAAACGTTTGGTTTAAATTGCTTAAAAGGAGAAACGTTTGGATTTGTTTTGAAACATTTTGTAAAGGTTTGGTTTAAATCGATAAAAATGTGAAACGATTGGATTTGTTTCATAACGTTTGTAAACGTTTGGCTTAAATCACTAGAAAGGTGAAATGTTTATATTTGTTTCCTAATTCGCTAAAAAGCAGAAACGTTTGGATTTGTTTCGTAACATTTTGAAACGTTTGGCTTAAATCGCTAAAAAGGTGAAATGCTTGGATTTTTTTCGTAACGTTTGTAAATGTTTGGCTTAAATAGATAAAAAGGGGAAACGTTTGGATTTGTTTCGTAACATTTGTAAACGTTTGGCTTAAATCGCTAAAAAGGTGAATCTTTTGGATTTGTTTCCTAACGTTTGTAAATGTTTGGCTTAAATCGCTAAAAAGGTAAAACTTTTGGTTTTGTTTTGTTACGTTTGTAAACGTTTGGCTTAAATCACTAAAAAGGTGAAACTTTTGAATTTGTTTCGTAAGGTTTGTAAACGTTAGTTTTATATCGCTAAAGAGGTCAATTGTTTGGATTTGTTTCGTAACGTTGTAAACATTTGGCTTAAAATGCTAAAAAGGGTTTCTTAACATTTTAAGCGTTTTGATTAGTTTCGTAACGTTTGTAAACGCTTGGCTTAAATTATTGAAAAGGTGAAATATTTGGATTTGTTTTGTAACCTTTGTAAACGTTCGGTTTAAATTGCTAAAAAGGTGAAACAGTTGGATTTGTTTCAACGTTTTAAACGTTTTGATTTGTTTCGAAACGTTTGGATCTGTTTCATATCGTCTGTAAATGTTTGGCTTCAATCACTAAAATGGTGAAATTTTTGGATTTGTTTCGTAACGTTTGTAAATGTTTGGCATAAAGCACTAAAAAGGTTAAACGTTTGGATTTGTTTCGTAACATTTACCATCGTTTGGTTTTGTTTCGTAGCGTTTATAAACGTTTGGCTTAAATCGCTAAAATGGGGAAACGTTTGAATTCGTTTCGTAACGTTTTGAAAGTTTGGTTTTAACGTTTGTAAACGTTTGGCTTAAATCGTTAAAAAGGTGAAACGTTTGGCTTAAATCGATAAAAAGGTGAAACGTTCGGATTTGTTTCATAACGTTTGTTAACGTTTGGCTTAAATTGCTGAAAAAGTGAAACACTTGGTTTTGTTTCGTAACGTTTGTATATGTTTGGCTTAAATTATTAAATATGAGAAACGTTTGGATTTGTTACCCAACGTTTGTAAATATTTGGCTTAAATCGCTAAAAGGTGAAACGTTTTGATTTGTTTCGTAAAGTTTGTATACATTTGGCTTAAAGCGATAAAAAGGTGAAACGTTTGGATTTGTTTCGTAACGTTTGTAAACGTTTGGCTTAAATCGCTAAAAAGGTGAAATGTTTGGATTTGTTCGTAACGTTTGTAAACGTTTGGCATAAAACGCTAAAAAGGTGAAATGTTTGGATTTGTTTTGTAACGTTTTAAACGTTTGGCTTAAATCGCTAAAATGAGGAAACATTTGGATTTGTTTCTTAACGTTTGTAAACGTTTGGCTTAAATCGCTAAAAAGGTGAAACGTTTGGATTTGTTTCGTAGCGTTTGTAAACGTTTGGCTTAAATCGCTAAAAAGGGGAAACGTTTGGATTTCTTTCGTATCGTTTGTAAATGTTTGGCTTCAATCGCTAAAAATGTGAAACATTTAGATTTGTTTCATAACGTTTGTATAAGTTTGGCTTAAATCGCTAAAAAGGTGAAATGTTTGGATTTGTTCGTAACGTTTGTAAACGTTTGGCATAAATCGCTAAAAAGGTGAAATGTTTGGATTTGTTTTGTAACGTTTTAAACGTTTGGCTTAAATCGCTAAAATGAGGAAACATTTGGATTTGTTTCTTAACGTTTGTAAACGTTTGGCTTAAATCGCTAAAAAGGTGAAACGTTTGGATTTGTTTCGTAGCGTTTGTAAACGTTTGGCTTAAATCGCTAAAAAGGGGAAACGTTTGGATTTCTTTCGTATCGTTTGTAAATATTTGGCTTCAATCGCTAAAAATGTGAAACGTTTAGATTTGTTTCATAACGTTTGTAAAAGTTTGGCTTAAATCGCTAAAAAGGTGAAATGTTTGGATTTGTTCGTAACGTTTGTAAACGTTTGGCATAAATCGCTAAAAAGGTGAAATGTTTGGATTTGTTTTGCAACGTTTTAAACGTTTGGCTTAAATCGCTAAAATGAGGAAACATTTGGATTTGTTTCTTAACGTTTGTAAACGTTTGGCTTAAATCGCTAAAAATATGAAACGTTTGGATTTGTTTCGTAACGTTTGTAAACGTTTGGCTTAAATTGCTAAAAAGGTGTAACTCTTGGTTTTGATTCGTAAATTTTGTAAACGTTTGGCTTAAATTGTTAAATATGAGAAACATTTGAATTTGTTTCGAAACGTTTGTAAAGGTTTGGTTTCAATCGCTAAAAATGTGAAATGTTTGGATTTGTTTCGTAACGTTTTTGTAAACGTTTGGCTTTCATCGCTAAAAAGGGGAATCGTTTGGATTTGCTTCGTACCGTTTGGAAACGTTCGGTTTAAATAACTAAAACGGTGAAACGTTTGAATTTCTTTCGTAACATGTGTAAACGTTCGGCTTAAATCGCTAAAAAGGTTAAACGTTTGGATTTGTTTCGTAACGTTTGCAAACGTTTGTCTTAAATCGCTAAAAAGGTGAAACGTTTGGATTTATTTCGTAACGTTTGTAAACGTTTGGCTTATATTGCTAAAAAGGTGAAACGTTTAGATTGATTTCGTAGCGTTTGTAAACATTTGGCTTAAATCGCTAAAAAGGGGAAACATTTGGATTTTTTTCGTACCGATTGTAAACGTTTGGCCTAAATCGCTAAAAAGGTGAAACGTTTAGATTTGTTTTGTATTATTTCTAAAAGTTTGGCTTAAATCGCTAAAAAGGTTAAACGTTTGGATTTGTTTCGTAACATCTTAAACGTTTGGTTTAAATCGCTAAAAAGGTGAAACTTTTGGATTTGTTTCGTAACGTTTGTAAATGTTTGGCTTAAATCGCTAATAAGGGGAAACGTTTGGTTTTGTTTTGTTACGTTTGTAAACGTTTGGCTTAAATCACTAAAAAGGTGAAACGTTTGAATTTGTTTCGTAACGTTTGTAAACGTTTGTTTTATATCGCTAAAGAGGTGAAACGTTTGGATTTGTTTCGTAACGTTTGTAAACATTTGGCTTAAAATGCTAAAAAGGGTTTCTTAACATTTTAAATGTTTTGATTAGTTTCTTAACGTTTGTAAATGTTTGACTTAAATTACTGAAAAGGTGAAACATTTGGATTTGTTTTGTAAGCTTTGTAAACGTTCGGCTTAAATTGCTAAAAAGGTGAAACAGTTGGATTTGTTTCGTAATGCTTTAAACGTTTTGATTTGTTTCGAAACGTTTGGATTTTTTTCATAACGTTTGTAAATGTTTGGCTTCAGTCACTAAAATGGTGAAACGTTTGTATTTGTTTCGTAACGTTTGTCTTAAATCACTAAAAATGTGAAACGTTTGGATTTGTTTCGTAACGTTTACCATCGTTTGGTTTAGTTTCGTAACGTTTAGAAATGTTTTGCTTAAATCGCTAAAATGGGGAAACGTTTGGTGTTGTTTTGTAACTTTTGTAAACGTTTGGATTCGTTTCGTAACGTTTTGAAAGTTTGGTTTTAACGTTCGTAAACGTTTGGCTTAAAATCGCTAAAAAGGTGAAACGTTTGGCTTAAATCGATGAAAAGGTGAAACGTTTGGATTTGTTTCGTGCCGATTATAAACGTTTGGCTTATAGTGCTAAAAAGGGGAAACGTTTAGATTAATTTCGTAGCGTTTGTAAACGTTTGGCTTAAATTGCTAAAAAGGGAAAACGTTTGGATTTGTTTCGTACCGATTGTAAACGTTTGGCTTAAATCGCTAAAAAGGTGAAACATTTGGATTTGTTTTGTATCGTTTCCAAAAGTTTGGCTTAAATCGGTAAAAAGGTGAAACGTTTGGATTTGTTTCGTAACATTTTAAACGTTTGGTTTTTTTTCGTAACGTTTTTCGACGTTTGGCTTAAGTCGCTAAAAGGTGAAACATTTGTATTTGTTTCGTAACGTTTGTAAACGTTTGGCTTAAATCGCTAAAAAGGTGAAACGTTTGGATTTGTTTCGTAACGTTTGTTAACGTTTGGCTTAAATTGCTGAAAATTGAAACACTTGGTTTTGTTTCGTATTGTTTGTAAACGTTTGGCTTCAATTATTAAATATGAGAAACGTTTAGATTTGTTTCCCAACATTTGTAAATGTTTGGCTTAAATCGCTAAAAGGTGAAACGTTTTGATTTGTTTCGTAAAGTTTGTATACATTTGTCCTAAATCGCTAAAAAGGTGAAACGTTTGGATTTGTTTCGTAACGTTTGTAAACGTTTGGTTTAAATTGCTAAAAAGGTGAAACGTTTGGTTTTGTTTTGTAACCTTTGTAAACGTTCGGCTTAAATTGCTAAAAAGGTGAAACGGTTGGATTTGTTTCGTAACGTTTTAAACGTTTTGATTTGTTTCGAAACGTTTGGATTTTTTTCATAACGTTTGTAAATGTTTGGCTTTAATCACTAAAATGGTGAAACGTTTGGATTTGTTTCGTAACGTTTGTAAATGTTTGGCTTAAATCACTAAAAATGTGAAACGTTTGGATTTGTTTCGTAACTTTTACCATCGTTTGGTTTTGTTTCGTAACGTTTATAAATGTTTGGTTTAAATCGCTAAAACGGGGAAACGTTTTGTGTTGTTTTGTATTTTTTATAAATGTTTGGATTCGTTTCGTAACGTTTGGATTTTTTTCATAACATTTGTAAATGTTTAGCTTCAATCACTAAAATGGTGAAACGTTTGAATTTGTTTCGTAACGTTTGTAAACGTTTGGCTTAAATCACTAAAAATGTGAAATGTTTAGATTTTTTTCGTAACGTTTACCATCGTTTGGTTTTGTTTCGTAACTATTCTAAACGTTTGGCTTAAATCGCTAAAATGGGGAAACGTTTGGTGTTGTTTTGTAACTTTTGTAAACGTTTTGATTCGTTTCATAACATTTTGAAAGTTTGGTTTTAATGTTTGTAAACGTTTGGATTCAATCGCTAAAAAGGTGAAACGTTTGGCTTAAATCGATAAAAAGGTGAAACGTTTGAATTTGTTTCGTAAAGTTTGGCTGAAATTGCTAAATAGCTGAAACACTTGGTTTTGTTTCGTAACGTTTGTAAACGTTTGGCTTAAATTATTAAATATTAGAAAAGTTTGGATTTGTTTCCCAACGTTTGTAAATGTTTGGCTTAAATCGCTAAAAGGTGAAACGTTTGGATTTGTTTTGTAATTTTTGTAAACGTTTGGCTTAAATCGCTAAAAGGGGGAAACGTTTGGATTTGTTCGTAACGTTTATAAATGTTTGGCATAAATCGCTAAAAAGGTGAAATGTTTGGATTTGTTTTGTAACGTTTTAAACGTTGGCTTAAATCGCTAAAATTGGGAAACATTTGGATTTGTTTCAACGTTTGTAAACGTTTGGCTTAAATCGCTAAAAAGGTGAAACGTTTGGATTAATTCCGTAGCGTTTGCAAATGTTTGGCTTAAATCGCTAAAAAGGTGAAACGTTTGGATTTCTTTCGTACCGTTTGTAAACGTTTGGCTTAAATCGCTAAAAATGTGAAACGTTTGGATTTGTTTCGTAACGTTTGTAAACGTTTGGCTGAAATTGCTAAAAAGGTGAAACTCTTGGTTTTGTTTCGTAAATTTTCCAAACGTTTGTCTTAAATTGTTAAATATGAGAAACATTTGAATTTGTTTCGTAACGTTTGTAAAGGTTTGGTTTCAATCGCTAAAAAAGTGAAACGTTTGGATTTGTTTCGTAACGTTTGTAAACATTTGGCTTTCATCGCTAAAAAGGGGAAGCGTTTGGATTTGTTTCGTAACGTATGGAAACGTTCGGCTTAAATCGCTAAAAAGGTGAAACATGTGAATTAGTTTCGTAACGTGTGTAAACGTTCGGCTTAAATCGCCAAAAAGGTTTAACGTTTGCAAACGTTTGTCTTAAATCGCTAAAAAGGTGAAACGTTTGGATTTATTTCGTAACGTTTGTAAACGCTTGGCTTATATTGCTAAAAAGGTAAAACGTTTAGATTGATTTCGTAGCGTTTGTAAACGTTTGGCTTAAATCGCTAAAAAGGGGAAACTTTTGGATTTGCTTCGTACCGATTGTAAACGTTTGGCTTAAATCGCTAAAAAGGTGAAACATTTTGATTTGTTTTGTATCGTTTCTAAAAGTTTGGCTTAAATCGCTAAAAAGGTGAAACGTCTGTATTTGTTTCGTAACATTTTAAACGTTTTTTTTTCGTAGCATTTTTCGACGTTTGGCTTAAAATGCTAAAAGGTGAAACGTTTGGATTTGTTTCGCAATGTTTGTAAATGTTTGGCTTAAATCGCTATAAAGGTGAAATGTTTGGATTTGTTTCCTAACGTTTGTATACGTTTGGCTTAAATTGCTAAAAAGGTGAAACTCTTGGATTTGTTTGATAACGTTTGTAAACGTTTGGTTTAAATTGCTAAAAAGGTGAAACTCTTGGATTTGTTTCGTAATGTTTGTAAACGTTTGGCTTAAATTGATAAAAATGTGAAACGCTTGGTTTTTGTTTCGTAACGTTTGTTAATTTTGGCTTAAATTGCTAAAAATGTGAAACGTTGGAATTGCTTTGTAACGTTGGGATTTGTTTTGCTACAATCGCTAAAACTCTGAAATTTTGGATTTGTTTCGTAACGTTTGTAAACGATTGGCATAAATTGCTAAAAAGGTAAAACGTTTGGATTTGTTTCGTCACTTTTTAAACGTTTGGTTTAAATTGCTTAAAAGGAGAAACGTTTGGATTTGTTTTGAAACATTTTGTAAAGGTTTGGTTTAAATCGATAAAAATGTGAAACGATTGGATTTGTTTCATAACGTTTGTAAACGTTTGGCTTAAATCACTAGAAAGGTGAAATGTTTATATTTGTTTCCTAATTCGCTAAAAAGCAGAAACGTTTGGATTTGTTTCGTAACATTTTGAAACGTTTGGCTTAAATCGCTAAAAAGGTGAAATGCTTGGATTTTTTTCGTAACGTTTGTAAATGTTTGGCTTAAATAGATAAAAAGGGGAAACGTTTGGATTTGTTTCGTAACATTTGTAAACGTTTGGCTTAAATCGCTAAAAAGGTGAATCTTTTGGATTTGTTTCCTAACGTTTGTAAATGTTTGGCTTAAATCGCTAAAAAGGTAAAACTTTTGGTTTTGTTTTGTTACGTTTGTAAACGTTTGGCTTAAATCACTAAAAAGGTGAAACTTTTGAATTTGTTTCGTAAGGTTTGTAAACGTTAGTTTTATATCGCTAAAGAGGTCAATTGTTTGGATTTGTTTCGTAACGTTGTAAACATTTGGCTTAAAATGCTAAAAAGGGTTTCTTAACATTTTAAGCGTTTTGATTAGTTTCGTAACGTTTGTAAACGCTTGGCTTAAATTATTGAAAAGGTGAAATATTTGGATTTGTTTTGTAACCTTTGTAAACGTTCGGTTTAAATTGCTAAAAAGGTGAAACAGTTGGATTTGTTTCAACGTTTTAAACGTTTTGATTTGTTTCGAAACGTTTGGATCTGTTTCATAACGTCTGTAAATGTTTGGCTTCAATCACTAAAATGGTGAAATTTTTGGATTTGTTTCGTAACGTTTGTAAATGTTTGGCATAAAGCACTAAAAAGGTTAAACGTTTGGATTTGTTTCGTAACATTTACCATCGTTTGGTTTTGTTTCGTAGCGTTTATAAACGTTTGGCTTAAATCGCTAAAATGGGGAAACGTTTGAATTCGTTTCGTAACGTTTTGAAAGTTTGGTTTTAACGTTTGTAAACGTTTGGCTTAAATCGTTAAAAAGGTGAAACGTTTGGCTTAAATCGATAAAAAGGTGAAACGTTCGGATTTGTTTCATAACGTTTGTTAACGTTTGGCTTAAATTGCTGAAAAAGTGAAACACTTGGTTTTGTTTCGTAACGTTTGTATATGTTTGGCTTAAATTATTAAATATGAGAAACGTTTGGATTTGTTACCCAACGTTTGTAAATATTTGGCTTAAATCGCTAAAAGGTGAAACGTTTTGATTTGTTTCGTAAAGTTTGTATACATTTGGCTTAAAGCGATAAAAAGGTGAAACGTTTGGATTTGTTTCGTAACGTTTGTAAACGTTTGGCTTAAATCGCTAAAAAGGTGAAATGTTTGGATTTGTTCGTAACGTTTGTAAACGTTTGGCATAAAACGCTAAAAAGGTGAAATGTTTGGATTTGTTTTGTAACGTTTTAAACGTTTGGCTTAAATCGCTAAAATGAGGAAACATTTGGATTTGTTTCTTAACGTTTGTAAACGTTTGGCTTAAATCGCTAAAAAGGTGAAACGTTTGGATTTCTTTCGTAGCGTTTGTAAACGTTTGGCTTAAATCGCTAAAAAGGGGAAACGTTTGGATTTCTTTCGTATCGTTTGTAAATGTTTGGCTTCAATCGCTAAAAATGTGAAACATTTAGATTTGTTTCATAACGTTTGTATAAGTTTGGCTTAAATCGCTAAAAAGGTGAAATGTTTGGATTTGTTCGTAACGTTTGTAAACGTTTGGCATAAATCGCTAAAAAGGTGAAATGTTTGGATTTGTTTTGTAACGTTTTAAACGTTTGGCTTAAATCGCTAAAATGAGGAAACATTTGGATTTGTTTCTTAACGTTTGTAAACGTTTGGCTTAAATCGCTAAAAAGGTGAAACGTTTGGATTTGTTTCGTAGCGTTTGTAAACGTTTGGCTTAAATCGCTAAAAAGGGGAAACGTTTGGATTTCTTTCGTATCGTTTGTAAATATTTGGCTTCAATCGCTAAAAATGTGAAACGTTTAGATTTGTTTCATAACGTTTGTAAAAGTTTGGCTTAAATCGCTAAAAAGGTGAAATGTTTGGATTTGTTCGTAACGTTTGTAAACGTTTGGCATAAATCGCTAAAAAGGTGAAATGTTTGGATTTGTTTTGCAACGTTTTAAACGTTTGGCTTAAATCGCTAAAATGAGGAAACATTTGGATTTGTTTCTTAACGTTTGTAAACGTTTGGCTTAAATCGCTAAAAATATGAAACGTTTGGATTTGTTTCGTAACGTTTGTAAACGTTTGGCTTAAATTGCTAAAAAGGTGAAACTCTTGGTTTTGATTCGTAAATTTTGTAAACGTTTGGCTTAAATTGTTAAATATGAGAAACATTTGAATTTGTTTCGAAACGTTTGTAAAGGTTTGGTTTCAATCGCTAAAAATGTGAAATGTTTGGATTTGTTTCGTAACGTTTTTGTAAACGTTTGGCTTTCATCGCTAAAAAGGGGAATCGTTTGGATTTTCTTCGTACCGTTTGGAAACGTTCGGTTTAAATAACTAAAACGGTGAAACGTTTGAATTTCTTTCGTAACATGTGTAAACGTTCGGCTTAAATCGCTAAAAAGGTTAAACGTTTGGATTTGTTTCGTAACGTTTGCAAACGTTTGTCTTAAATCGCTAAAAAGGTGAAACGTTTGGATTTATTTCGTAACGTTTGTAAACGTTTGGCTTATATTGCTAAAAAGGTGAAACGTTTAGATTGATTTCGTAGCGTTTGTAAACATTTGGCTTAAATCGCTAAAAAGGGGAAACATTTGGATTTTTTTCGTACCGATTGTAAACGTTTGGCCTAAATCGCTAAAAAGGTGAAACGTTTAGATTTGTTTTGTATTATTTCTAAAGGTTTGGCTTAAATCGCTAAAAAGGTTAAACGTTTGGATTTGTTTCGTAACATCTTAAACATTTGGTTTAAATCGCTAAAAAGGTGAAACTTTTGGATTTGTTTCGTAACGTTTGTAAATGTTTGGCTTAAATCGCTAATAAGGGGAAACGTTTGGTTTTGTTTTGTTACGTTTGTAAACGTTTGGCTTAAATCACTAAAAAGGTGAAACGTTTGAATTTGTTTCGTAACGTTTGTAAACGTTTGTTTTATATCGATAAAGAGGTGAAACGTTTGGATTTGTTTCGTAACGTTTGTAAACATTTGGCTTAAAATGCTAAAATGGGTTTCTTAACATTTTAAATGTTTTGATTAGTTTCTTAACGTTTGTAAATGTTTGACTTAAATTACTGAAAAGGTGAAACATTTGGATTTGTTTTGTAACCTTTGTAAACGTTCGGCTTAAATTGCTAAAAAGGTGAAACAGTTGGATTTGTTTCGTAATGTTTTAAACGTTTTGATTTGTTTCGAAACGTTTGGATTTTTTTCATAACGTTTGTAAATGTTTGGCTTCAGTCACTAAAATGGTGAAACGTTTGTATTTGTTTCGTAACGTTTGTCTTAAATCACTAAAAATGTGAAACGTTTGGATTTGTTTCGTAACGTTTACCATCGTTTGGTTTAGTTTCGTAACGTTTAAAAATGTTTTGCTTATATCGCTAAAATGGGGAAACGTTTGGTGTTGTTTTGTAACTTTTGTAAACGTTTGGATTCGTTTCGTAACGTTTTGAAAGTTTGGTTTTAACGTTCGTAAACGTTTGGCTTAAAATCGCTAAAAAGGTGAAACGTTTGGCTTAAATCGATGAAAAGGTGAAACGTTTGGATTTGTTTCGTGCCGATTATAGACGTTTGGCTTATAGTGCTAAAAAGGGGAAACGTTTAGATTGATTTCGTAGCGTTTGTAAACGTTTGGCTTAAATTGCTAAAAAGGGAAAACGTTTGGATTTGTTTCGTACCGATTGTAAACGTTTGGCTTAAATCGCTAAAAAGGTGAAACATTTGGATTTGTTTTGTATCGTTTCCAAAAGTTTGGCTTAAATCGGTAAAAAGGTGAAACGTTTGGATTTGTTTCGTAACATTTTAAACGTTTGGTTTTTTTTCGTAACGTTTTTCGACGTTTGGCTTAAGTCGCTAGCGGGAAATACCCATTTGATATTGCAAAATTTGATTTCATTCCTAAATAATCAAAACTCTTTTCTTCCTTCCTAATTTGCCGTGTTCTTCTTTATGACCTAAATCCACGGTGACTACACGGGCTGCCACTGAGAACGACGGTAATATCAGAATCGCTGATATGGGTAAGAAATCCGTTGCAAAAAAAGCTTCAAAAAACAAAAAGGTAGTGTCAACCGGAGAAGCTTCAGTTCCTCCATCTCCTGTGCAGTTGAGTAAGAAGAGACATGCAAATGATTCACCTCCGAAATCGAAGAAACACAAAGGCATTTCCAGAACTGAATCCAAGAAATCTCCTCCTAAGGTATGATTTCATTAGTTTATAAGTCAATTAAGAACCTACTGCATTAGAATTGTTTTATGTCTTAAAATAATAAATTGACTCTGTTTATATGATTGTTTGAAAATATGTTTAAGTATGATTGTTTGGAATTATGTTTATATAAAATTGTGGTTAGGTTGGTTGGTAGATAGTTTTGAAGGTACAGTTATGAACTCTATTTTTTTAGGATACTGAAATTTCAGTTTTTGAAGGCTAATTCCTCCATTCTACTGGGTTTGACAATGAAATTTCAGGTTTTGATTTGGTTATTTTTGGGCATTGTATTGAGAGGAATGTTAGAAATTGTTATGAACTCTAAATTACCCTTACTAATTGGCAGCTAAGTAGGATGGACAATTTACTCAATCAACATTCATGTATTGGAAACTTGGCGTTTCAGACACAAAATTGCAATTTTTATTATGGAAAATCTTGAAATAACAATGACTTGACGTCTACGTGTCCATATCTAAGTGTCTTGTTTACAAGTTTCCGAGTCCGTGTTACATAGCTTGGCAGTTTTAGTGTACATTTATGTAGATACTGGGAGACTTTTATGTTGGAGCTCTAAAATTTGAAAGCTTGAAGTGAACCTGAGCCAGCTTAGTGTTGTTTTACTTGCCTTGGAGGTTTATTACCTTAACCTACAAAATGTTACTTTTTGCACTGCTGAATTGGACCAGCAGTTTTACTTTGACAAGCACTATAAATATCTGAAAAAGAGTGCTGTAAATCTGTGTGCATACTATGGGTTTAATTTCTGGCTTTTGTTATTTTCCGAATTCCTATTTTCGTCTGGCTGATGTCAACATGTTCTTTGTGAAATTTTTGATATCTAACTGTTTTCACTCTAATTTCCATACAGCTATGGCAGTTTAAAGTAAGCCGAGAAGATCGTGTTCACTCGAAGATTGATACGCGCATGTCATACGATGTCATTTCTGATATCAAATCGACTCTGACTCCAGGTGAATTGGAAAAGTTTAGACAATCTTGCTTTGGCTACTTTCTTGATATTCCCAAGATCAAAGTGCAAAATCAGATCATACATTGTTTATTGTTGAGGGAGGTGGAGCAGCTAAAGAAGTCTGAATTGTGGTTTGAGGTTGGCGGTCATAGGCTGAAATTCGGAATCGACGAATTTGCTTTGATCTCGGGTTTAAACTGTCAAGGTGACAGCAGTAAGTATGCCTATACAAAAGTTGAAAACGGCATTTTGGATAAGTACTTCAGCGGGCTGCAATCTGTTTCTAAACAGACCCTTCAGGATTTTTTCAAAGCTAGGCGTTGGGAGTCGGAGGAGGATGGGTTTAAGATAGCATTTATGCATTTTTTGCATAACTTCTTGCTTGCTTTACCGAGGACTGCTCGTATCCCTTTGAAGGACTTTGACGTAGTTGATTCGGCTGATTTGAACGACTATCCATGGGGTATTGACGTTTTCAAGTACACGTTTGATTCTTTGTCAAAAAGAGCTGTTCTTAGTCCGGGATCTCTTATTATTGAAGACAACATTTACCAGTATCGACTTCAAGGTTTACCATATGCACTGGTATGTTGGTTCTACGAGTGTTGCCCGGCGGTGGAAAATACCTTTGCTCAGCTAGTGAACAAAGATGCTATCCCGCGGATTCTGAGGTGGCAAGCATTCGTTCCTGCAAAATACATTGATGTTGACAGGGATTTATTTGTTGAGATTGCATCCGATGAGGTTCGTATGTGTTAAATTTTCAATTTTTCAAATGTAATTTATCATTGACTCTGTTTTCATATATGGTGTTCATTTGTTATGTGTAGATGATTTTCCGATCAATTGTTCCAACCCCGGCAGAGATGAATGCCCTTCGTCTAGGTGACTTATTCAAAAAAATTAAGGGAAACGAGGAGGGTTATTGTCCGGCATTTAATATATTGAAGGACGGTGAATCAACGTCGAACACTTCGAATTTAAATGTTATGGAAGAGAGGCTGGAAATTTTGATGGCTGGTCAAAAGACGATTAAGGATGATATAATGGATTTGAAACGTTTATTCACTTCCAAATGTTCCGAACTTTTGACAGTTGTCAATTCATTGAATGATAGGCTAACTCTGATTGGTGATTCTAAAACGGTAATTTGTTTTGATTTATGTATTTTGTACTTTTATCACTTAGAGTTTAGTTAAATATAATTTATGTTATTTCATATTATGTTATTGTAACCTGATGGGAACCTAATGTTAACTCCATATCTATATCAGGTTGAAAGTGAGAAACATGATGTTTCTGATGGCTTGCAGACAAGGGTTGACAAAGGAAAAAAGGTTGTTCTTCCTGCAGAGGACATTTCAGTGAAACCAAGTAAAAATGGTACTTCTATAGTAACGGAACGAGAAGAAAGGGATGGTAGGGAGTCTGTTGTTCCTGTTTCTGCTGATACTAAAGCTACTTCCAGCAAAGAAAGGGATGGTAGGGAGTCTGCTGATGAAGAAGAAGGTGCTGAAAAAGTCGAATTGGAAGATTTGGTTTGCGAGAAGGCTGTACTTGAAGGCAAGGATGACCGTGGTGAACCTTGTGTTATTGTTTCTTCCGAACACGTTGATGTTATCTCTCCGAATTTTGAGGTATATTTAATAATTTGATATTAAGCTGTTTTGATTAACTATATTAATTTGTTTATTGTCAATTTACTAGGTTTCGCGACAAAGCGAGTTGAATTTAAAATCTCCACCATATGACACCATCAATCAGACTAAAAAAAATGCAAGTGAATCGATTGCTGAATTCAAATCAAAGGAGGTATTGTTTGCTTTAAATTATATTTATAGTTTAATTTTATAGTTTACTTACTGTATCCTCTCTTATGTTTTTGGTAGTCTGGTCCTTCTTCAAGCCGCTTCATACCGACGCAAACTGGTTGTAAAGTCCGTATTTGTCCATTTGATGCTAATCACATTTTATTCAGTGATGCTACCAAACAAAACATCATTCAGAATTGGCTGGAAGAAGGACGTCCTAAAGGGGCCAAGTTCGTATCTCGACTAACTTTTTTCAGTTCTGTTTTAATGCTCACTTATTTAATTTTTTTTTCTTTGTTTGTTTAGAAGACAAAGCTGGATATACGATCCAAAGATTGATAAATTCCATCCTCGTCTTTCTCTTGGCGTGGTTGATATTGAAACGAAATCCTGGTTTTACCATCTCTACCACGTTGGAAAGCCTCTTGAGTGTTCTGTAAGTAAATCCTGTTTTAATGCTCATTTAGTTAATAACATTGTTGTGACTGTATGGCTACTTAACCTTGAATTTTGTTTATTTGGCAGCATGTAGATGTTCTCTTTTATTATCTGAGAAAGAAAATAAAATCTGGATGTGCTGCAAACAGTAGATGTACGTCAACTGATAATTTTTTTGATCGGCGTATTCAAACTCTCTACACAGCATACAAGAAAAAGCAAGATGTGTCACTTGTTTCTTTGAAACATACAGTGGCTATCTACATTAAAGGTGGTGCTATGCGTTGCAATACGAATTGGGCTGATGTTGACGATGTTCTTTTTCCGATCAATTGTGTTAACGATTGGCATTGGATTTTGGCTCGCCTGAATTTCAAGGAACGATGCATCTATATCTACAATTCGTTGAGGTCGGCGCAAAATGACAGATCAGCAACTGAATATGTTACTTCCTACAGTGTGTTACTTCCACTATTCCTTCAAGCTACCAATTTTTATGATTCTCGAGATGACATCGATACTACTGCCGGTGCTTATGAGGGAAAGAGAATAACTGATCCGTTCAGAATAGAGATTGTGGAAAACATGCCTATCCAAAATGATGTGTAAGTCTATAATTTGTTTTTAACTTTAGTTGGTTGGGTTATATTAAAGAGTTATGGTGACAGAATAGGAACCTAATGTCAACCTTGTTTCTTATGTTTTTTTATTTTTTTCTCACTTTTCGTAGTGATTGTGGAGTTCATATGTTTTCCGCTGCTGAGTTCTTTGTTGATGGGAAAGTTATGGGGCATGATTATGATGTCAAAGAACACCGTGCTCGTTACGCTTCGTCATTATATTTGTATGCTCGTTGGAAGGAAAGCTCTTCTTGTGTTAGTGAAGATGAGGGTCCTCTAAAACTCAAGAGAACATCTGCCTAGGGAGTGAAGAGGAAGCTAATTTATGGAGGTTCAAGATGAAGAATGTTATTGATTTTTGTTTGTAAAGAAAGTCTCCTTTTTGTCACACTTTTATTTTGCTTGGAGGACATAAATGTCCATTTATTTCTTATTTGAAGTCTATTTTAGAGTATTTGTAAAAACAGGTAGTTACAATATGTGTAGTGTTTTAGCAAATTTCCGCAAAATTGTGAATTGTCAATAGTTATATTAAAAGGCAGGAGTTCAATTCTATTTTTTTGTTCTGTTCTATAGTAGAAGTACAAAATTGAGAAAAAATAATTGGTATTACACCAAACCTTAAAATCAAACTAAACCAAACGAATCAATTGAATGTTTGGCTGATATCTCATATATAATTCCATACGTTCAAACTCGATGTGTGTCTAATATCTCGACGAGTTTTCATCAACACATCGAGTTTCTGCTATCCAGTTTTCCACAAATTTCATGTTGGGCTGCATAACTACTGCCATAAAACACCAAAATTCTACAATCTACATTCAAGGCAATATAAAAAAGCATCTCTCAGTAAAATTCATACTTTCAAACAAGCTACAAGAATCCAAAAAGAGTTCAATAAGCGGTAAATTTCAGTCACTAATCATCGTCTTCGTCTTCATTGTCACTGTCATTTGAGTCTTCTAGTACATCAGTGTCGGCATCATCATAATTGATCGTAGTATCATCCTCCTCATCGCTAGAATAAATCGGGTTTGAGTTTTGACCTTGAAACATTTGACCAACATCAACTTCATCCGGTAATACATCTATAGGATGCAAGAGTTCCAAATTTTCACCACCATTTTGATCGACTTCATGACTATTATCTGCCTCGTATTGCTGATAGGGCTCATCATTCAATATTGAATCTTCATTGCACACTTTTTCCTTTTCTGGCACATCAAATATATTCCTGTGAAATGATTTTTGCACAATTTTCCAATGACCTCCATTTTTCATATCGCTGACATAAAAAACCTGTTGTACTTGAGAACTCAACACGAAAGAATCACATGTATACCATTTACGGCTCACATTAACAGAAACTAAGTTGCCATCTGTTTTAATTCCATTTTTATCGCCAACATCCCACCAATCACATTTAAACAAGAAAACATGATTCCCATTAACATATTGGAGGTCAATGATATCTGTTAGCACACCATAAAACTCGATTTCTTTCGACTTATGCTCTCCCGTAACTGAAACTCCATTATTTTGAGTCCGACGAAAATTATCACGCTCAACTGTGTGAAACCTAACTCCATTGACAATTATCCCACTGTACCTAGCAATTCGTATATCAGGACCTAATCCCAACGCATATATATGATCTGTTGCTGCAACCAAACCAGTAGCACGTAAGCGTCCAACCTGAAAAATAAGTTTAATGGTGAAATTAGAGGCATAATTCAATATTTAGTACTTTTATAGCATCATACTTACACACTCCTTGAACCAACTGGCAAATCCTGCCTGGTGTCTTTTTTGCACATCTATAACACTTTCCTTTTGTAATTCCTCAATGTGAATCCTGCACAACGTTTATAAAATTAGATAAAAAGTGTAAAATAAAGCTATTTTGAAACTCTAAAGTCTTTGTTTTTTCAAAATAAAATAACTTACTTAAGATATTCATCAACATCCTCACAATTGTTAAGCACATACCACTGCAATTTTTCAAAATCAGAATGGGATAGCGTTTTATATTCTGTAGCTCCTAAAGGTCTTGCATTGTTTGAAAATATGGAAAATCCATTTTCCACTCCTATTTGCACAGGAAAATTATTTCTCTCAACGCGATTATATATTGTCTCAACACCATGAAAATACAGTGAACAAAAGTTCAAACATTCTTTAGTGATATACGCTTCAGCAATTGAACCCTCCGGTCGAGCTAAGTTACGTACATAATTTTTCAAAGTACGTAAGAACCTGCACAACAAATTTGTTGTAAATGTGAATAAACCATATAGATATATAAAAATTAGTTAAAACTGCAGCAAGAAAACTAAAAATAAAATTTCCTTATCAACTAACCTCTCAATAAAGTACATCCACCTATAGTGAACAGGGCCTCCTAATTCTACTTCACGTGGCAGATGAATTGCCAAATGCATCATTACCACGAAAAAAGATGGAGGATATATCATCTCAAGTTTACATATTATCAAAATGATATCGCTCTGCAACTTTTTAACTGTAGATCTTTTTAAAGTCTTCGAACAAAGCTCCTTAAAGAAAGAGCTCAACTCTGATAATGCAGTGTAAACCTCACTACGCAAAGACCCACAAATTGATGCTGGAAGTAACCGTTGCAAGAATATATGATAATCATGGCTTTTCATCCCCATAACTTTGCAGTCCTGAACACTTACACATCGAGAAAGATTGGAAGCATATCCGTCTGGCAACCGGATTGACTGCAACCATTCGCAAAACTTTCTCCTTTCAGGCTTCGGTAATGTACAACAAGCAAGTGGCATAAAAAATTTATTTCCCTTTTGCTGTAAATGTAACTCTTTTCTTATACCCATTGCTTCTAAATCCATTCGAGCCTTAATGTTATCCTTAGATTTTCCATCAATATTCATCAACGTACCCAATATATTTTCACATATATTCTTCTCAATATGCATTACATCTAAATTATGACGTAATTTTAATGTTTTCCAGTAAGGCAATTCAAAGAATATACTTCTCTTTGTCCAATTGAGCTCTTCAGGACCACGTGCATGCTTTTTTTGGTTAGGTGTCTTCCCAAAAACAAGGCTTTTTGGAAGCAAATCTAATTGCCTTAGAACTTCATCTCCTGACAACTCTTCAGGCTTTGACCCGTGCTCTGGTTTGCCATCAAATTTTCTGCTTTTTCTCCAAGAATGTTGGGCATGTAAATATCTCCGATGACTCATGTAACATTGCTTCACTCCATTTTTTAATGTTAGCGAACACGTCCACTTATTACACACAGGACATGCCAATTTTCCTTTTGTGCTCCATCCAGATAACATTCCATATGCTGGAAAGTCATTTATTGTCCATAATAATGCAGCATGTAATTGAAAATTCTTACCGCTATATGCATCATATGTTGTCACACCGGTCTCCCATAACTCTTTTAACTCATCAATTAATGGCCTTAAATATACATCGATATTATTTCCGGGAGATTCCTTACCAGGAATAAGCAAAGATAACATCAAAAAATTCTCCTTCATGCATTTCCATGGTGGTAAGTTATATGGCGTCACAATCACCGGCCACATGCTATAACTCGTGCTCATATTTCCAAAAGGGTTAAATCCATCACTAGCAAGCCCAAGTCGCACGTTACGAGCATCTTTGCCAAACCAAGCATATTTCTGGTCAAAATCTTTCCATTCCGTAGCATCAGCTGGATGTCTAATCGTATCATCATCTACACGTTTCTCCTTATGCCACCTCATATTTTCACCAATATCTTTAGACATAAATAACCTCTGAAGTCTAGGTACTAAAGGGAAGTGTCTAAGAATTTTTTGAGCAATCTTCTTGCGTTTTCCGAAACCTAATTTCCATCTAGGGGCCTTACAAGTTGGACACGTGTCAAGATTTTCATTTTCCTTCCAAAATAGCACACAATCATTTACACAAGCATCAATAGTTACGTAACCGAGTCCTAAATCACGCATCAATTTTTTAACCTCATAACTTGAGCTTGGAAGGGTTTCTCCTCTCGGGAGTGCATCCTTGAACAACTCCAAATTCGAAAAAAATGACTTATTACTAGAATTTGTGAGTGCTTTGATATTAATCATCTTAAGAAGAAAAGAGAGCTTTGAATATTTTTGACTTTCTGGATATAGTTCACAATGAGAATCATTCCACAATTTAGCAAATTTTGCTACTTCTCCTTCTAGCATGTTATTATCTTGATTGGGAAGTCTGTCTTCCATGTCGGTGTCCATAAAAGTTGCATTACACATATCATCTAACATTTCTGAAACATCATTTCCACTATCCTCCAATTCATTGTCCGAATTAATAGAGCCATCTAAACTATCACGAGGTTGAGAAGTCTCACCATGGTGCACCCAGTTTGTGTAGTTTTCACTAATTCCATATTGATATAGATCCATTTTTACTTCTTGCAATGGCTTCAAATAAATATTGATGCAGTTCTTGCATGGACATCGAACTCTGCCATTTGAATCAGTAAAGTCTTTTGCAACATTCAGAAAATTTTTGACCCCTTGAATATAACATGAACTAAATCGGTACGACGTCATCCAACTTTTGTCTGATGGCGTCCCTTTAATACCAAAATAATATATTAGGCAACATCAATATTTGGTACAAATCTATCAATTGAAAATATAATTAAAACTTACCCATTACAAATCAGATACCGTTAGCTATTTTAAAAATATATCCAATTTCTTTCCCTGAACTACCTGCAGTTCTAAAACAAGGCTAACATTTGGTTAGTGTTACTGTTAAAACATACTCGAGGTCAGCCTATATAGTCGACGAATTTTTAAACTTAACTCGAGTTTATACGTCGTTTGCAATGTTAAACTCGATGTCATGCTTAATATTCGACGAGTTACATCCTTAACTCGACTTTTTTATCTCTGTCAAAGCACAAACTTGATGTAAGTCTTAATACTCGACGAAATGGAAGCAAAACCTCGAGTTCTTGATTTTACTGAGCTAATAAACTCGAGAATAGGTGATAAGTCGTCGAGTTTTAAGCCCGACCTCGAGTTTGTACGAATCAGTTAAAAAATTAAATTATCAATTGAACAAATAAGCAATTTGAATGTGAAATTCATCCTACATTAATCAATTTAGTCTCTTTTCATAAGTTAAAAAATACCTGGACAAATAAGCATCAACAAACACAAATCAATGAAAGTGCGGCGGCGTGAGAAGCGTACAAACGTATGGAATTGATGCGGTAGTGTGGTGTCAATATTCAGCAAAAAAAGTTTTTCCCTAATGAAGAGTGCTTCGATTAACCTAATTTGGATATTTGAATCTTAATTGTCATATACCTTTTTTTATCAAAATAAAATATAATTTCATAACCCATTTAAACCTGTTATCATTTTTTTTTTTCAATTCCATGGTGACAAAACATTTATTAATCACAATATCATTTAATTTCGCTTAATTGCTGAAAAATAAAATTATTCACAATATTTTTACATATTATGATAAAATTTATTTTATCATAATAACTGTATTTTTAATATACAGTGACAAAACAATTTTTGTCAAAACCCATTGTCACAACAAACACAATTAATTGGTATAGTGACAAAAATATTAGACACAATATTTAATTATCACAACATTATATAAGTTTAATTAATTGCTGAAAAATAAATTCGTTACTAAAGTCTTTAAATATTATGCTAAAATTTATTTTTTCATTATAACTGTATATATTTTCTATTTTACCATTTATTTTCTGCAATTAGTTTTTCTTTCTCTATTTTGTGTGTATTTTGTGTTTCATAAGGTTGACATATGGTCAATAAACGGTTTATTTACGGTTATTATAACTATAGTTTAAAATACAGGCACAAAACATTTGTTTTGGCAAATTACTTTGTCACAACAATATATTTACTTTTTTATATAGTGACAAATAAATATGACACAATAAATATTATAACTGTCTTTTTAAAATATCGGAACCAAACATTTGTTTTGGCAAAATATTTTGTCAGAAAAAAAAATTTACTTTTTTTATTGACAAATAAATTTGACACAATAAACAGTAGTGGAAAGAGTTTATGTTTGTGTTTTATAAGGTTGACATACGGTTGACATCAGGTCCATATGCAGTCGTTATAACTGTAGGTTTAAAATACGAAAACAAAACATTTGTTTTGGCAAAATACATTGTCACAAAGACATATTTACTTTTTTATAAGTGACGAAAATATTTGACACAATAATAATTTATTACAATATCTTTTATTGGCAAAATACTTTGTCACAACAAACGTAATTAAATTTTATAGTGACAAAATATATCTAATTGCTGCAAAATAAAATTTGTCACAACTTTTTTAAATATTATGATAAGAATAATTTTGTCATAATAAAAATATTTTAAATTACGGCGACAAAACATGTTTTTGTCAAAATAGTTAGTCACAACAAACATAATTATTTTTTATAGTGACAAAAATGGTTGACACAATATGTATTTGTTGCAATATCATTTCATTGAACTCTCATTGTGACAAAATAATTTTTTTTGTCACAACTAACCTATTTATTATGACAAAATATAGTTTGTCACATATTTTTTTGTCACAAGAAGCCAAATTTTTTGTAGTGCTAAGACAGAAAGCTATTGAAAGAACATGAAAGAACAATGATACTACGAGAGGCAGATCAAAGTAACATGAAGAATGGTTATAGCTATTGACAAGGATGGGCTACAAAACTAATCTACGAATTTGGAAATTGGATATAAAATTTTAAATGAAGGAAAAGTGACACTAACTAGAAAAAGGAATGAAGTCAAAGGATCGAGAAATAAGATACGCCAGGGAAGATAAATGCTAAACATATCAAGTAATGCCAAGAGTGCATTCAACTTCATGAGATTAGGAAATCATGAAGTGTGAAAAGGAAATATGGTTTTAGACGATACAAGTTTAGGAAAACATATACAGACAGCACAATAAAGACAAACGTTCAAAAGAGATTTGACTTATGATACAAGATCATGAAGTCAATAAGTTAACCAAGCAGAGTGTCGACAAGAAACAAGGACATAACATCATTTCATTCTATGATCAACTAGAGTGAAGTTATACATTATAATAAGATACATAACAATAAGAGAAAGGATATAAGAGTAAGATTAGTAGGAATATATGAGAAATAATTACTTTGGAAAAGTAATTTATGTAATGCAAACAAGGAACCTTGCTACATGCAAGCAAGTGAAAAAAAAAACCCGTCAAGAAGCGACGACACACATGATTTCAAAGAACATGAGGAGTTATAAAGATGGAAATTTGTAGTATGCACAAGAAATGAAGTCGCCAAAACTTGCGAGTAAAGTAGTAAGAGAATAAAGAACAAGATTGTCAGTAATTCCAGTAAAAAGAGCGACTGCGGTACGCCATAAGCAGGGCACTTACTTTCAGTAAGTGAATTGAACCACACAAAGAAGAGAATCTACCATAAGAAATCTAAAAAGGATTAGTGGTAGTCGTGTCCAAACGACGTCAAATATATGGAAAAGGAGTAAGCGTGCAATGCAACGGATGACATAACATTTGAACACATGTTTGCTAATAACAGTTCATTAGAATGGCCAGCCAAAGGCAAGCGATTCCGAGGAAGATGTATCTAATCCTTCTCGAGTGATTCAACCGCAAGCGGTGGAGATGACCAAAGAGCTATCGTATGAAGAAAAACCAGTAAAGATTATCTGTGTGAGAGTATGAAAGCTGCGGATAAAGAAGGTATATATGGTAAGAGTTCATTGGAAAAGTTAGTCCGTAAGAAGAGTATACGTGAGCAACATAAGAAGATATGAGGCAAAAATATTCGTATTAGTTTACCTTAGATACGTGGCAAAAGTTTTAAATTCGAGGACGAATTTATTTTGAAGAAGGGGTGAATGTAATACCCCTAAATGTTTTAGAATAATTAAGTTGTGCCACATGTTGTGAATTCCGATAAATTAAATTAAGAAGAATTTAATTTAATTATATCGGAATAATAGAATAATAGATATTGAGCGGATTAGCGGAAATTAAGGAAATAACTTTGAAAATTAATATAAAATAATTATAATAATTATTTCGCCAGAGTCCGCGAAATATTTTATTATATTTATGATAAAAGTCTCGAGTCAATCGGAGACTGTTTCAAATTTTGACACGGATACGTTTTGGACTAAATTGTAACTTTTGAAAAGTTCAAGAACCAAAATGTAAATTAGCCAGTTAAGCCCGAGAATAGCGATCAAAAGTTTATTGATGTAAAATAATAATTTTAGAATCGTATTATTTATTTGGATATAAATAATACGTACGTAATTGAGTAAAGTAAATAATTAACCGTTTATTTAAATTAGAAAGTTTAAAAGAGAATTGGTTTAAGTTAAATAAATGAAGGATTAAAAGAATAATTTAACCAAACATATATAAGAAAGGAAATGAAGAAAGAAAGATCCAGACGTTCTATAGCTCAAAACGATCGTATTTCAGTGACGAATCACGGTAAAATTGACGTTTTATTGTTTGGGTGGATGAATTTCACTGTACATCGAGTTAAAGTTTTAGGCCATGGAACGATTATATGTTTTTAAACGATATTAGAATTGAATTATAGCGTTTTGAATATAGATTAAGCATTTTGGATGCGTTAGGATCGTTTTTACATCGAAAACACGTCGGAAACAGAGCCGGGGTGAAAACCCGCGGCTGTGCGCTGCACAGTCCAACTGTGCGAACGCACAGTCATGCACTGTGCGAACGCACAGTCATGCACTGTGCGAACGCACAGTGAGACGTGCGCTCGCACAGTGTTTGGCCGATCGATACGTTTTGAAGAATTTGCCCGTTTTCGCGTAAAATTATGGGAATGGATTAGTTTATCGACTAATAATCAATTAGTTCGAATTATTTAACCTAACGAGGTTAAAAGAGAATTTATTTAAAAGGGATATTTGAACCGTATACGAGTTAGATATCTTTTATCGGAATATACACGTGAGAGGCACAATAATCGATAAGAGTAATGCGTCGTGTCTCGAGTCTATAATCAATCCTAGAATGGGATTCTGATGTGAGTCAATTATTTTGAAATAGTTTTAGATCCGGCAAGGCAAAGAGCCGCTAGACCAGGAGCTCGGGAACCTAGACGTTTCTGAGCACCAGAGTATTTTTGGAATAAGCGGTCACTGTGAGTTTATACAAGTTTACTTTTAAAGTATTTATGCAAGCAATGATTTTATATTGCTTTATGTTTGATTTGCATGTTTATAGTACGAAAATCTATATATGAATTGCATATACGCTTGATTTGAAACCAGTATTGATCTGATGGAACGTGCTACCAATTGAGCGGCAATAGGACTGCGTGATCACAAGTTTTAATTTGATATAGCTATGAATACGATAAAGAATACGAATTTCGAAGTTGGATATACGGATGCGGTACGAGAGTGAACTCGGTTACAGTGTAACCTGAGCCCCGTATCTAGTAGGTTGGACCTACCAGTGGGTTGGACCCACCATTGGAATAAAGAGATTTTTCGCGACTGACGTGGTTGAGTGTGAATCCTCCCGGGTCAGACTATTGGATAAGTTTTCTTCTGAGTACATATGTTTAGCATGTTCGAGGATTAGGGTTTCAATCGGATCTTATACTTGGCTGCATATAATTGAATATTGTTTTATTTTTTATTTGAATACTTATTAGTAAACTTATGAACTCACTCAGTATATTCCCATATACTGGCCCCTCACAGTCTTTCCTTTCAGGTGAAAGCATTGTAAAGGATGGATTTCCATTTCTTGTTCTGGAAGTCTACAGTAGTTGAAGTATGTGGCAAAGGATGTATCACTTCATAGCGCTGTAGTAGCCCGTAGACGTCTGTTTGTGAATAATTTTGAAGTCAAAAGGTATATATATATTTAATTTTAAAGAATGATGTTTACTTCCGTTTGATTTCTTTAATCAATTTCCATAAGTGGTATTGGTCACGATTATGATTAGAGACAGGGCAGGGCTGGACATGAGGTGTCGCTCGGTAAAATCCTAATCTATAATAACGATTTGCGATGTTTTTCGAAAAGTAATTCAAATATTAATGATAAAGTTAAAAAGGTTTTCTGAAAATGTTTTATATAATATAATATATTTAATTCGCGAAAAAAAATTCATAGTTGTTTTAGGCTTGCTATGGGTTCCGGAGCTACCACTCTCGTTCCCTAGCGCCGGTCTTGGCTCATTAATTTGGGTCGTGACACGTACAGTATATATTTAATATTAAAAGAGGAAATCACACGCCTTACGTTTTTTTCCTCTTCTTTGCAAACTTAATCTATTAAAGTTTGTGTTGTCAAGCGTACATAATCTTGACTTTTTCTTTTTATAAATACGCTTTTTCTTGATCACTTGGTTACATGTTTCTATTTCTTGTCCATGTGCAAACTTCTATTTTTTAATTTGACATTTTTTTTTGGATGTCCAAAAATTAACACAGGTAATCATTAAATTACTAACTTCAAAAAGTTGCCACTAATTGCAAAAAATACATAAATTTACCATTAATTTCTTAATTTGATATTTTTACTTTTGAATTGTTTTTCACTTATTTTTAATAACTTTTCAATTTCTCATATTTTATATTTATTTGGTGAATTTTTTAATATATAACTTTTTTATATTATTGAAATATTATTTTTAGTTGTATATGAATAATAAGGTTGTATTTTAAAGACATATATTTAATCTTCATCTAATAGTTGATTCCATCTTCTTCGATTACTTTTATTTTTATTTTATTATTAATTTAGAAAAATACTTTTATTTTTATTTTATTATTGATTTTGAATTTTTCCTGATTGTTCTTTAGTTTTTCTCTATTTTTTTCTGTTTCTCTTTGTTTTCTTTTTAGTTGGTCATAAATGTTTTATTAATTTATTTTAAAATTAATAATTTTTGGGATGGATTATTTTTATTAGGAGAAGTGATAAGAAGAGGGATATATTTACTACTCATTCCGTCCATTTTCATAAAAAAATTTAGCTTATTGTGATGAAAAAATTCATCACTTTAGAACCAAATTTTGTCACAAATGGTATATTGTGACAAATTATATTTGTCACCGAGTTCGTAAAAACAACCTCGTCTCAATAACGTTATTATGACAAAATAATAGTTTGTCACTATAAATTTAATATTGTGATAAATTTTTTTTGTCATATTATATATGTATTATGACGATTAATTTTATCACAATTGATAAAATTTTATGAAATAAATATTAATTTGTCATAACAAATATCCTATTTTTAGTGACAAAATCTAATTACTTGACAAAATATTTTTATCACAATTTTAGTCGTGACAAAGTTATTTATGTCATTATAATAATTGTAATAAAATTAATTTTATAATAATTAAAAAACTGTGATAAATTTATTTTGTCACAATAAAATTATTATAATTTTTATGATGTAACTAATTTGTCACTAGACAAACTAAAATAATGATAAAAAACATTTTGTCACTGTTTTATAATTCGCAGAATTTTATTTTGATAAAAAAAGTTTGTCACAAATGTCTATTTTGATAAAAATTATTTTGTCATCATTTATACGATTATAATAATTATGACCAAATTTTATAATAAAAATTTGGTATAATTCTACATTATTTCAGTTTTATCTATAATAGAATATTCAATCCAGTACCATATTGCTGAAATAATATAAAACACTAAATCGATAAAAATCACAATGTAACTCATAAATGTATAAGTCTTTAATATTCTAAAATAATAATTATTCAAATAAACATAAAATTTGCTAACAATAAAAATAACTTAAATAAACATTATATTTGATATAGAAGAAGATGCCCATTTTGTTGCTATTTCTTTGTGAAGCCATTAACTTCAATCTGCAATCAAAAATAAAATTAAATATTTATTTGCCCATAGACTATGAAGTTAACAGTATTTGATGAGCTTATAAATTTAATTAATTAGTTGATGCGTTTTTAACTGTAACTGCTCTGCAATTTATAGTATGGGCTCATGCATCCTTCAAGGTATCGCGCCAAAAAATAAAAAAAGAAGTCAATTTTATGGTCCTTGTATTCAAACTTTTCAATATCATAATGAAGAATGATTAGTACACCACAAGAAAAAGAGCTTTTGGAGGCGGTTTTGTAGGGGCGGTTGTATTAAATGCCCCTACATTTTATATTTGTAAAAGTAATCTTCGTATTAGTGAAGGTTTGCAGAGGCAGTTGAATTAAACGCCCCTACAGTTTATATTTTAAAAAATAGTCTTCGTATTAGTGACGATTTGCAGGGGCGGTTTCGATCTTAGGGGCGTTTTTAAATGAAAACCTCACTCTTCGACAAAAAAGAAAAATCATGCTCTCTTCTGCTCTATGATGCTCTTCAACACAATTTTTCTTTTTGGCCAAATCAATGATGTCTTCTTCTTTATTTATACTCTCTATTTCTAAACAGAATAAATTCTTAGGGTTTCTGATTCCAAATATCGCGAGGAAAGCTTTCAACGGTTATTTCTCAAGAAATCTTAGGGATTCTTCTTCGCCAAATCGATGGAAGCTAGTTTTTTTGGTGATGAAAGCTTCCAAATCTCGTGATTTTGCTTTATGCGGTTAGTTTTCAACTATTTCTTTTGATTTTTGGAATGCTTTAGCAATCATAGAGAGCAGATGTGTTCTAATTAAGAATTTATTGATTTCAAATTTTAGATGTGTTCTAATTAAGAATTAATTGATTTCGAATTTTTTGTTCCAGGAAATTCTGGATTTGTAGCTAATCTAACCCTAAATCGTTGCTATATCAGGTATTCAATTTTCTTTGTTGCTTTGTATACATTTTTAGGGTTTATCATTGAATTATTGTTTAAAACAGTTCCAATTTTGAAACAGAAACCAATTTTGTATTAATATTTAAAAAGATTTGAATCTTAATTTATTTAACTGTTTCTCGCACTTTTCAATTTCATCCATATGTTTTGTTATCTCATTTTCTGCTGTCTCAGCAAATCCTTATGTATTGCACCTGCAGCTTCATTTTTGTATTAATGATCAAATTTCTTGTGTTAATTGAACTCTAATAATACATCATCATGATGCAGATGGGATTGCGGTTGCTTCTTTGCCCACTTAGTTCTAACACTGTGATTCGAACTGCATGGTGAGGGCTTTTGTTTGATCCATAAATGTGTTTTTATGTTTTTGTTTCATTAAAGTAGTTTCTTGCTGATGTACCTATAATTGATTTTTCAATTCCTGGAACTTGTTGTAAGTAGTATCAAGTAGTTACCTCTAGCCTTGAGTTTAATCTCTTAGTCATATGCAATTAGCAATCTTTTTTTAAATCATTTAATTCTTAATTAGAACATATTTTTATTTAGTGCAAGATATCAGTGCATATGCGTTAGAAGATAGTCCAAGGTCCATATCAATCATTCCGTGATGGATTTTTTATGGGAGGCATGTCTCAGGTATGTTCATTAACTTCATGAACAAAAAGTTGATTCTATAGATTCTTTTGCTGGTACTTATTTTCTTGCGTCGTCGGGCATTGAACCAGGATTTAATCAGGGTCCTTTATAGTTTCAGCTTTCAACAAAATTGTAGCAACTTAATAAAGATATCCCAGTTAACAAGACTTTCAAGCAAGCATGACTCTACAATTACACACACTCTCAGTTGTTATATATTAGTAGCATTATGTTGTTAGGGACATTGATCGAGTGTATTATCCTGTTCTTTTTTGGGGGGTCCTGCAATTTTCTCCAAATCAATTTTCTTTTGCCACTGTTTTTCTTGTTGCTTAATTTCTGTTTATCATGATTGTGACTTCAATTATATCACAGCTCATAACGTTGTAACCTGAAAAGCACCCGTAACTGACGATGAAGAGCAGCAGAAATTCGACACGTATAACCACAAGACTAGAAAGACGGGCCAGAAATGCCAGTCAGCAGAAGGTCCATCACGGCCTCATATAATTCAGGAGCAGAGCGACCGATTTCACATTATGACATAGACAAAAGAAGGTCTAGTTAAAGACTCAATGATTTTAATTCTCTTTTTTATTTTGTTTTGATATGCTCTGTTTATGATGCTTGTACAGAAAAGAAGTGAGCTCTTCACAATCTTATGAAACATCGACTGTTGATTAATAACTGTTGAAAGTATTTACTATTAATTTTTTTTTTGGTTTCTGGTTGCAGGGTGCTGCTCGTAGCTCGGTTTTGAACTTGGTAGACTATGGAAGTAAGCAGCTTTAATTTTTTTGACTTCATTGAAGCTTGTTTACTTATGTTTTTCTTTGTATATATTAAGGTGATTGATTTTGTTATTTACTAGAATGTTTTGTGCTTCCTCTGATAGTCATAATTGGATCTGTAGTTCACAAACATAGAACGCAAAAGATGACGGAAAATAACACAGAGATTATTTTATCCAATGAATGATCCTTGAAGCCTAGAAGATAGTTTGCTTCTTTTTCAGTTAATTACTGTATTATGAGTTTCAATTGATTGATTATAGGAATGTTTTAAGTAAAATTAATCAATTTAATTATTCAGCAGTAAACGTGTGGTTCATTGGCTTAATGCAGGTCCGGGATGTTTTTCCTATATTTTTTTTTGAATTTTTTTTGACAGTAGGGGCGGTTTGGACCGCCCCTCCGTTTTTCAAAAGTTCCGGACAGTAGGGGCGGTTTGAACCGCCCCTTCATTTTTTAAGAATTTGTTATTGTAGGGGCGGTTTGAACCGCCCCTACATTTCCGCCCCAAAAAAACCATTACCCCGGCAGCTGCTAAAACCGCCCGCACAGTGTAGTGGCGCCGGGATAAACGGCGATTTAGGGGCGGGGCTATAAAACGCTGTTACTGCTTGTAGGGGCGGTTATAACCGCCCCTACTGAACAAAAAAACCGCCCCTATATGTAAATTTTGTTGTAGTGGTAGTAGACCACTTTCATGACACTGATGATATTCCATGAGAGTTAAAACTTACTGAATGCGAGGATTTTGATTCTAATCTAATTCTATATATTTAAAAGAGCTGTAACGTACCAATCAATTGAAGTTTCACCGCCATGTTGTTCATCTATGAGTTTTTGAACAAGAAGTATGAGTTTGTTTTGCGATTGAGTAAGCTTATCAATCGTCGCTTGTTGACCTTGAATTTGAACATTTAATTCATTTGCTCATTTTTCGGACTCAGACTTTTCAGTATGTAAACGAACTTCAAACTCTAACTCTCTGGTTGTTATCCTTTTTGTCCCATATCCAAGTCCACGAGGATAACCGGACTTTGGTTTATCCAATACTTTTTCAAGAATGTTTTTTCCATCTACGCCAACGCCTCCCTCAAGTGCTTGTGAACGAATAACTTCCATTTTTATCTAAGTATTGTCGCATATTTTAGTAAAATTATATAAGATGCCATTTAGATAATTTTATATATAAAAAAAACATCTTACGTATTTTTCTTCAGCTTGTGGGTGAATCCATGAACCATCTCTTTTATGATGTGCTTGAGAATAGAGTCTCATTTCAGGCGGTTCTTCATCTATAGCTTCAGATGTTTCCTATAAACTATATATATATAATAAATTCATTTCAAAAACTCAAAAACATGATAAATTTAAATACATATTAAAAAGTATATTACATTTAAAATATAAATTAAATTCTCCATACCATTTCATACAAGCGTTGGCAGTAGGACTTTGACCCCGAAGTGTGAGGAACATCCAATTTTTTTCGATTAAGAACATTTGCAGCACTTTGAGCCTATTACGATATTGAAAATTAATATTTATCTAATAATTGAAATTCTAAGACTTAAAATAAAAGAAATATCATATTAATACAAATAATTTATTGATATAAAAAAATTAACTCCTAGAAGTTTTGTTATAGATTCTAATGGTTGGTTTAAAGGGATAGGCTAATTACTTGCACTTAGTTGGCTGCTATTCGTATCATTTTTCACCCAAATCCAAATAAATAAGTTCATAATGGAATAAGTTAAACAGATTAGTTGTCACTAAAACCAAATAATGATGTAACTGTTACGAATGATGATCAATTATAGGTTGGACATCATTCAGCCAGGCTGATAACAAACACATCCCATTTGGCTCGTGCATTTTAATTAAATTTTACTTGCAAGTAATAGTAGTTCATACACAGTGCATGTTAATTAACTTATTTCTAACACAAAGATGAGAGTCAATAAAATAAAATAAATTATTACCTTAAATCTTTCGTTTTCAACAAAGTGCTCACAAAGTTTCTTCCAATCGTCTATTTTAACATCTTCGGGTGGATTCTTTTCAGCTGCATCTCGAGTAGGAAATCCTTTATAGTGCAAGTGGCAACGATACTTATAATTTAAAAATCGTCTAGCCATCATCCCATATACAACTTTTTTGGCATGTAAATCACTTAAATCAACCTCAAATTCATTCTACGAATAGAAAGAACAAATTATCACTATACAAGTGTATAAAAACAGTTATGATATAAAATAATTTATGTACCTGAAGAGTTGTAATCATGGCTTTTTTGTTTTCTTCAGTTACATCAGACCAATAAAATACACCTAGCGGTGCCATTAATCGAGTGAGAACACCAATTTCCATTTTGAACGTTTTTTCCGAAGGACCTACTGGTAAATTATTCCTTTTTGTGATCATAACTCCACCAATTTTGGAACCATCCTTGGTTCGTCTTTTAACTTCAAACCCTCTCGCTTTCCCTCGACCCTTCCTCTTAGAAAGGATATCTAAGAAATAAAATGGCAAAAAAATTTAACATATCTTAAATCAATTGACAATTACATTCACTTTGAGTATGAGTTGGGCAGAGGTGATTTGTCTTTCTGGCATGATCCCTGGTGTGATGGTAAAGCTTTAGTGGATAGATTCCCCAATCTGTCCATCAGTGATTCTGATGTACCAAAGCATTCGAAAGTTTATGATGTTTGGAGAAGAAATGCTTGGACCCTTCCTGATCCCCTGGATGACCAAACTGAGGAAGCCTGGAAGTTGGTGAGGGATAATTTTAATGTTTCTGCTGACAGAGAAGACAAGATTTGTTGGAACCTTGGTGTTACAGGTATGTTCACTATCAAAACTACCTGGGAGCATTTTAGAATCAAAGGCCCTAGAGTTAGTTGGTGGAAAACCCTGTGGAGTCCAGGACATATACCTAAAAATAGCTTCATTGCTTGGATTGCTATTCACCAGAAACTTAGAACTAAAGATAAATTGAAGCAATGGGGAATAGTTGATAATGATTTATGTGGGTTGTGCAAGTTAGAGAAAGAAACGAATGAGCACTTGTTCTTCAATTGCTCTGTGTCTGCTGCTGTTTTCAAGAAAATTCTGCATTCTTGTATGATTAACAGAGAGGCGCTTCAGTGGAGGAGGGAGTGGTCCTGGTTTGAAAGAAGATCTAATGGAAAAAGTTGGCTTGCAAAGGTGAGAAGAGTAGCCTTTATCAGCTCCATCTACCATATTTGGAAAGGGAGGAATAAGGCAGTTTTTGAAGACAAAGTGGTGAAGGAAAATGAAATTGTTGCTAGTATCAGGAATGAGGTTCTGCTGAAGATGTTCTCTTACAGATCCAATTCCCAGAGATTCTTGCAGTTGTATCAGAACTGGCAGAGGATGAATTGACTATAGTATTCTGTTTGAGTCTTTAGGCTTGTTTGGCTGTTGTGGGTTTTAGTATTGGCCTTTGTGACTTTGGCCTTTGGCCTGTTAACTTTGTAGCTCGTGGTTTTTGTGCTTAATATAATCTCTTGGTGCATTTACCAAAAAAATTGACAATTACATATAATAAAATAATTTAATGTATAATATTAAAAGTATTGAATAGAAAATCAACTAACCATCGTCAATATTTGTTTCTTCCAATACCATGAATTCATCTTGAGCAATCGGATTTATCGTAGGATTTAATGCTTCAGCAGCTGCTGAGTCAATACGGCTGTGAGTTTCAACACTTCTTTGATTCACAATAGATGTCACTGGAACGAGATAAGGCTGAGACTGAGCGATCACTCGAGCAGAAGTTCGGTTCACTACGGTAGCCTGAGATTGATCTTCTATTTCAAATATAGGTGAACTAACACTCGTTGGTTTCAATTGTGATTTTGCTTTGGCAGTTTTTTGTAAGTTGTTTAAGGAAATCACCCTCTTTTTAATACCAGCCCCAGGTCCCATCTTTTATGGAATCTGTTGACAAAAAGATACATAAATCAATCTATTCTTTCTTGATCTTCAATGTCTCTTTGATTTTGCCGTCCTTAACTTAAAATTTTAGATAAAAGATGATATGGAGAAGAAACTGAAAGAGGAGAGTTTTATGGTTATAGTACGTGAGTTGAGTTTTAAAAGAACGTGGGTGATGAATATTGTCAATTTTAAAAGAGATAAAGATTAAATTAGGAGGAAAATAGAATTTTAAAATTGGAGGGCATATTATTAATTAATTCTTTTTAATTGCAGACTAATGTTTTAAATATTATTTTCGGATTTTCCCACCATTTAACATCTGAAAATCTCTTGGCACCAAAAGAAGAAGGAAAGGAAATTGATGATGAGAAAGAAAAGATATCAAACACAGCCCAGCCACTTTTTAAAATACAAAAATATACTTAATTCAAATACGTAAATTACGTACAAAGTGGTTCACTATGTTTATGTGTCACTTTTTAATGACCATATCAGTAAAATAGTAACATATTATCTGTTTAAACATCCATTAGATTCATAGTGCAGGTTTTATATTTTATCATACGGACATTTTAATTCAATTATTACTAGGTCAACGTACCGCAATGCACGGTTGTGATTAAATAATTTTATAAATTATTCATGTTTTCTTTTTAATTTTTAATTTTGATATATAAAATATTATTTTAAATATATATAAATTAATTTAATGTTATTTATTTAAATTTAAATTACTTCAATATATAACTTAAATCAAATTAGGGTTTAGGGTTTAGAGTTTAGGTTTTAGGGTTTTGTGTTTTAGGGTTTAGGGTTTAGGGTTTTAGGGTTTTAAGGTTTAGGGTTTAGTGTTTAAATTACCAATTTATTATATCAATCTAACATTATAATTTATTAATATAATTAAATTTATTTATTAATTTAACAAAAAAACTAAACATATTAAATGCTTGTTAACATTTTTGATATATTTAGCTTTTAAAAATTATTAATTGAAAGAGATTATTTAAACACTACTCTATTTTTAAAAGTAACAACAAATATCTTTTATGATTCTTTAAATATAAATTTATTATTAATTAATTTAAATTTCAAAAACAAATTCATAATATATAAATATTAATAAAAATAAAACTATATACTTAAATAATTAATTAATTTATTTTATGTGTCTATGTATTATAAGAAATTTCAACTAGGTTTTTTGTCTTAAAAAATAATAATTGAAAAGCAAAATGATACTTACAATTTCAAAAACACACCTTCAAGTCTTCCCTTAAGCTTGTTGTTAGACCATACGTCTTTACTTTCCTAATTTTGATATAAACAATCAACTGGTATTAATCCGTAAATAATGGCTTTCAAATGTTTTCTCAGCGTTTTTATGAAGAAAACTGAAAAATATATAATAGACGATCGTCTGTCACCTGCAACTTTTATTCAAATCTTTTGGTCCCTTAGACGAGTTACCAGACGAGCAACAAACGACTCGTCTAGAGAGACAGACGATCGTCTGTTTGCTTACATTCAAATGGTTTTGGAGCCGGTGAAAGTAGATGGTCATCTGGAAAAATAGGCGCTCGTCTGTCTGTATCTGCAACACATTTAATGAAGAAAGAGATGATCTCCAACTGGAAAATTGACCTCATGTTTCAAAGAGCATTGCCTAGTCATATAAAAAGATGGATATATTGTTTCTAATCTATAGGGTTTGGTTTAAGACAATTAAATTTATTAAACGATTTGTTACCTCACTTTCAAACGATTTGATATCTCAGTTTCAATTCGTTAAACGATTTGATTCCCCAAATTAACAAACGGGTCTTCCAGTTAGCAGAATTAAAATTGTAGGACCATTAAATAGATTTTTGAAACATAAACTACCAAACTATTAATTATGATATATCTCATAAACTATTAGAATCAAATGCATAAAGGCCAAAAATTAAATTTCGAATTTTTGCACTGTTTATTGTATGAAAAAGTTGAAAACGGATTTTTTAAAAATAACATTACTTTTATAATCATAAAAAACCAGATGATAAATTATATAATTAACATAATATATTTTTTTGGTAGGCTTTTTTATTATTTTATTTGAGATTAATCCAATTACAAAGCTATTTGAGAAACAAATTTTATTGTATGGAGCAAACCGATAAAAAGTAACTAATTAACCAAACTAAAAATATAACCCATTTAATATGAGTAAAATAAGAGAAACATAAATAAATCAAGAAGCTACATGAATTTCTTTATATGGATTCCCCAAAGCAACAACATTTCCAAGCCTTGAAAGAGCAACCTGATATGAGCTCTGTTCCTTCACATTTTTAAAACATATCTGTTGACCCATAAATTTTTGGCTCATAAAATAAATTGGGCTTAATATTATTAGACTTTTAAATATATTTAATAATTTAAAATTAGTTATTAAATAAAGTCTAAATAATATTAAATAAATTATTTTGGGTAAGTCAACAAATCATACTTACCTAATATTAAAGAATATGTTATTTTTGTCTATTAGTTAAGTGAATATATTATTTAACTAATTAGAATAAAATTAATATTCTTTCCAAGTATAGAGATATGTGCATAAATACATATTCTCTACACTCCTATAAATAGGAGTTCTCTCACAACACAAAAAAGACAAGACATCACTCTCAAGTCGTGGAAACTCTGCAAACAAAGCGATAAAGAAGCTCTGCATAATTTCTACAAAAAGACATAAATAATTCTCTAGCCGCCGGAGTTCTGCAAACAAAGCAACATAGAAACTCTGCATAATTTCTTCAAGCGACTACACACATCACTATCAAGTCGTGGAAACTCTGCAAACAAAGCGATAAAGAAGCTCTGCATAATTTCTACAAGTGACTACATCAAATCAAGACTCCATATTCGAATCTTCATACGTTGTGTTCATCACCCGTCAAAGATCCAACCAAACGACTGCATATCAAATCAAGTCTCCATATTCGAATCTTCATACGGCGTGTTCATCACTCGTCAATGATTCAACTATTTCCTTCACCAAATTGAAGGAGATTCTACAACAAATTCAAGAACAAGCTTCATAAGCCCATGATCCACAAATATTGAAGGAAAGCATCAAAGGATTTAATTTCTACACGTGTAGAAATTACCCCATAGAGATTGTACTCCGCTATTTGATTAAATTCAATAAATTGACATTTGTTCATATTTTCTTGCGTCTCAATTACAGGACAAGAAATTCGTGTTAACAAATTTCTGGCACGCCCAGTGGGATATCTCTACCTTTCATCTCTTTCCTTCGCAAATTCAAAGAAACAACAACCAAGATCCATGACTTCTCGAAACAACAACTACGGTCGCCAATCCAAGGCACCAGTGCGTTTTATCGTCCGAAATACTACTGATGCTAGCCCTGGAGCGATAATCAAGGACAGATTGGTTGAGGATATTTATGCCCGCACTCTTCCCCTTCTTCAAAAGATGTTCGTTTTCCAACCATCGGATGAAGAAGCTCCATCTCCAACTCAATCTCCACCAAAGAAAAAAGGAGATCCTAAGTCGCCATCAAGCAAAGATTCGCCAACCACTCCATATACGCCAACATCGCCAAAAGGTTCTTCTAATGTTATGAGCGTTATGATGACTAGCACTACTTCTTTGGAAGAGCAAGTTGCTAAGATGAGTAAAGTGTTGGAAGCTCTTGCTGATTCCATTAAAGAAAAGGATGAGCAAATCTCCTTTTTGATGAAAAAGGTGGACAATTTAACTGATAAGGCGGTTGTCGTTTCTAAAACTCTACAATCACAAGAAGGGGATGATATTGCGAATATCTTTGCCCCTACTACCATGAATGGTTCTTCTTCTAGTGATGCTTCAAAAGATCCGCAGATTTCAATCACCAATGGTTCTATTCATGGAGACCAATTGAAGAATCTCATCAAGGAGGCTGTCAAAGATCAAGTTGAGAGTGGTACACAACCATCATATTCATATGCCAAACCCTATTCTCATAGGATTGACCTCAAGAAGATGCCCACAAGCTATCAACCTCCAAAGTTTCAACAGTTTGATGGCAAAGGCAACCCAAGACAACATGTAGCTCATTTTGTTGAGACATGCAACAATGCTGGTACTTATGGTGACTTGATGGTCAAGCAATTTGTTCGCTCCTTGAAAGGAAATGCTTTTGATTGGTACACGGACTTAGAGTCTGGCACTATTGATAGTTGGGAACAGTTGGAACGTGAGTTTCTAAATCGCTTCTATAGTACTCGTCGAATTGTTAGCATGATAGAGCTAACAAGTACACGTCAATGGAAAGATGAGGCCGTTATTGACTACATTCATAGATGGAGAAACTTGAGCCTTAACTGCAAAGATCGTCTTTCGGAAGCATCCGCTTTAGATATGTGCATTCAAGGCATGCACTTTCAATTGCTCTATATTCTGCAAGGTATCAAGCCTCGAAGCTTCGAGGAGTTGGCAACTCGTGCACATGACATGGAGCTAACTATCGCCGCTGCGGGAACTCAAGGTTCAATGATAGAAGATCCCCAAAAGGGAAAAGAAAGACAAGAGGCTCGTAAAGTGGGCAAAACATCAACCAAGGTTGAAGGGAAACACTCCATGGTTGTTACCACAACACCCTTCAAATTCACCAAGCATGAAAAGAAACAAGAAGGAAAGCCTCCTACCTTCAACCGCCAAGAAGTAAAGAAGAGTACTTTAAAGGAGCGACAAGAAAAAGTTTACCCTTTCAATGACTCTGACGTTTCTAAAATGTTGGATGACTTGCTTGAGGCTAATCTCATCCAATTGCCGGAAATGAAGCGTCCTGAAGAGGCTGACAAAGTGAATGACCCAAACTATTGCAAGTATCATCGACTTATTAGTCATCCGCTCCAAAAGTGTTTTGTCTTAAAAGATAAAATTATGCGACTGCATGAAAGGGGTGATGTAGTGTTTGATGAAGATGCTGCAACTTCTAACGTAACCACAATTATGAACGAGAGTTCCTACGTTGTAGCTTTAAAGTTTGGAGATTTTGAACCTGTCAAAGCATGGATACAGTCTTCCCCTAGTGAATATGCATCTCATTCTCTACAAGTATCAAGTGACAACTCACACCTTACTGGGGGCATCAACATTCAAGACGGAGAGATTGAAGACAATTCTGATGAAGGATGGACTCTTGTTACTCATCGGAAAGGAAGAAAGAAGAAGGCAGTTGTGCCTAAAGCGGCCCAAATTAGGTCTAAGATGATAAAGACTAAAACTGTTAAAAGATCAATCTCTTCAAAAGTAGTGAAAGAAAAGTTGATTTTGACAAAGAATGAAGGCGACATCACACAAAAGCCAAGAGTGCCCATAACCCTCAAAGAGTTTTTGCCAAAGAAATTGCTACAATTCGATGAAGGTTTTCCATGCTACCATGTTGACGAAGAAGATCATGATGACATAGAAGAAGAGGCAAAATCTGAGGGTAAAGAACTCGCTTTTAATCCTTGCACGGCCAAGATATGCTTTACCGACGAGGACTTATTTCTTGGTTCTAAGCCTCATAACCGTCCATTATTTGTTCAAGGTTTTATTCTAAAACAAATGGTCAATAGAATCTTGATAGACGATGGGTCTGCTGTCAATATCTTGCCTCTAAAGACCATGAAAGAGTTAGGCATACCCATAGATGATCTTTTCAAGAGTCGTTTGGTAATTCAAGGCTTTAATCAAGGAGGTCAAAAGACTCTTGGAAAGATTAGGCTTGCAATGACAATGGATGATATGGAGTCAAATGCATTATTCCATGTGATTGATGCAAGGACTACTTACAAAATGTTGTTAGAAAGGCCGTGGATACATGAGAATGGTATAGTTTCATCCACACTTCATCAATGTTTTAAGTATTGCCGAGATGGACAAGTGAAAAGGATAGATGCTGATTCTAAACCTTTTACAATGGTAGAGTCTTACTTCGCCGATGCAAAATTTTATAATGACTCGTCTACAAATGACGATGAATCTTGTAAAGAAGCATATGTCAAAGAAGATTATGGAAAGGAAGTTGATATCCCTGCATGCACATCTTCTCCACCTGTTTGTGCGCCTCATGAAGCATTCAAGAAGGGGGTACAAGCGCCGAATGCACATGAAGTAGAAAAGATGATCAAAGGCCTGAAAGATTTAACTCTCCCAGTTACAGGTTTAGCATCTTCTAGTGTTTGCAAGCTTCCCTCAGAAGAAGCTCCAAAGCCATCACAACCTTCTATAATAAAGCATGGTGTTCTGCCGACTAAAAGAGCGAATGGATTTGATCCAAACGCTTATAAATTGTTGTCTAAAGCAGGGTATGGACAAAAGAATACCTTTCTCCTAGGAAAGGAAGAAACATGTGATGACTATGAAAATGAAGGAAGTATGAAGAAACCTCAAAGGGTGTGGAAAGAGAAAAGCCAACCTATAGGTTCTAAGGCTGGTCTTGGATACAATACTTGTCAGCCATTGCGCCTGAAAATTCGCAAGGAAAATGCACAACATATCACCATTGAAGAAATTGAAGAGCAACAAGACAATGAAGTGTCTACATCGAGAACTTCAGTTTTTAATCGCCTCGGTAGTCCTCCCAATTTTGTATCTGTTTTTGACAGGATTGGAGAACAAAACGATGTCAATCCGCGAGTTCAGAGAACTTCAGTGCACAAAAGGCTTGGAGTTTCAAATAAGTGGAAGTCTAAAGAAAATAAAAACTATGTCGTTGATTCGAAAGACATATGCAGCAAGTTTACATCCCGCATGAAAAGGTGCACTGAGTGGGTAGTATCAACAAGTGATGTGCTAAAGGGAAAACAACATATGGTAGTAATCACTTGTCAGATGCCTCATTCAACTTTGAGAAATGAAGAAATGAAGAATGCAACTGTCAACCATGTCACTATGGTAGAAGTAAATGATGATGAAGCACAACAAAAATTGGAGTGTTATCAAGCTAGAATGTCAAAGGCCTTTAACAAGAAGGTGCGCCCGCGCTCTTTTCAACTTGGAGATTTAGTTCTTCCAGTAAGAAGACCCATAATCATCTCATACCGAATGGGAAACAAGTTCCTTTCAAATTGGGATGGCCCTTATGTTGTTCAAGAAGTCTACTCCAATGGCGCATACAAGATTGTTGATCAAAATGGACTGCGTGTTGAACCTATCAACGAAAAGTTCTTGAAAAAGCACTATGCTTGAAGCTCGGCGACGCTCCTGTCCCGCATGAGCTAAAACTGTGCACGGCTCTCCCCTAAAAAAAAATTGTACCTGAACTACGTTTGACTTGATCTTTCGCGAGAAAGTACGTAGGCAGCTTGAATCACACCAAGTTCAGTCATAACAAAAAAAAAATCAATCAAAAAAAAAAATTCTAAAGTCTTGAACTACGTTTGACTTGATCTTTCGCAAGAAAGTACGTAGGCAGCTTGAATCATATCAAGTTCAGTCACAACCAAAAAAAGTTCATTCAAATAAAGAAAAAAAAAATTTTGTTCAAAACACTACAATATATTAAAAGACATGTGCATTGATAAGATAAATATAAAAGAGAGGATATGAAGAAGGAAATATAAGTCATATTAAATGATCAAAGGAGTCTAATTACATAAACATAAGACAAAATAAAGGAAATGCATCAAATGACAAAAACAAAAGAATAAGATCTAAGGTGACCATTGAAAATGGTTAAAATCATCAAAGTTTGCTTCCAATAAGCTTTCAAGCTCTTGTAGCTTAGCTTCATCATTTGGATCATGAACTGAAGCAACCTCAACATGGGAAATCTCATCACGGGTCTTCGAAGCATTTTCTTGATTATCTTGAATCTTCTTCTCGACCACCTCTAAGGACGACTCGAGCTTTTTCAGTTCCTCTTTGGCTTCATCAATCCTGGTTTGCAAAGTGGAACGATCATTGGCAGCTTCATTCTAAACTTCGATAAAAGCATCCAGTTTTCCTTGAAGCCTCTCAAGTTCTTTATCTCGAACAATCACTGACATGCTAGAATGAAGTTCAGATTTCTTCTTGTTTACTTCTCTAATATTTTGAAGAAGACTATTGAGGCGTTCTTTTAGAATCGATGTGTCAAGACTCTCATACTTCTTCATCATATCAAGAAAAGTAGATATAGCTTCGGCCATTGAAGGAATCTCTGATAAAGGCGTAGTAATGAGTCTTTTTTGTAGCGCTTCCCAAGATAAAGTGGCTACTTGACGTTCAAAGCAAAGAAACATGTCAGCACCACATAGTTGAGTCTTCTCAAAAGCGTTACGCTTATCCTTTGGTGCGACCTCCTTTTGTTGTTCCAAAGCATTCTCCTCTAAAGGAGTAGTGTTATCAACTAGAATCGCATGTGAGGGTTGTATGAAGTTTGTGTGATGACCATCTTCTAATGCTCTAGCCACCAACTTGAAAGATTCAGAGCTGAGTGCTGTGTCTTCTATGTCTCCATATTCTTCACAATTGCTTTCAAAGTTTAGATCATGGAGATCGAGCTTCAACATAGAAAAAGAAGAGGTGATGAGTAAAATGGTAAATAAAAAAAAGTTTATAAAGACAAAGTTAAATTATAAACATTACCAATTTGTCGCATTGCGGAAATGAACCACTTGGGATGCTACCAAAATCCTTAGGATCCCCAGGAATCCACAACTTAGTCTTCTTTTGCCTATTCCAATGCCGGTCAGAGTCATCTTGATCAGTTCCTTCGAAATCCAGACGGTCTTGATCCATGTCCTTGATGCCATCCTCAAATGTATGAGTAGAATCATTATTCTTTGAAGGAGTCTTCTTTTCTGCTCGACTTCCAGAAGAAACTTCATAAGCCCTTGCTTGTGTTGTGCGCTTCTTTGTTGCTCCTATCGGTGCACAAGTAGACGCAACATCAATAATTTCATTGGTGGCGGCTTCAGAAATCTTCTCTCCTGCATTCTTGGTTTTCAATTTGATGACTAGCCTTGATTCTTTTACTGGTGTCTTTAGCCATTTTCTAGACCACCAATCAAAGTAATCTTTGGTAACAAAAGTTTTCCCATCATCAAGAACCATAGGAAGTTTTATTCTTGCTAGAGTCGAAGATCTAGTGCAAGATTGCCAAAGACGAACTATTTGATCCAAATTCAAGCCCTCCAAGTGTTGTTTAAGATCACCGGGAATGTCTTGGCAAAATCCGAATTGTCTGCTGAATCGATGAGGACTGTATGGTTCATATATGTAGACATGATTAAGGCGTGCAACCAAATAACTCGATCTAAGACTAGCAAGGTACTCCCAATAACCAAGGGACAAGTCTTTATCATCAGTTAATGTCGTTCTTTTTGTTGAAGGATTGAAAGAAGGAATAATGAGCTGCGACGGATTTCTAAATAGAGCAAGGGCAGCTGAATCTTCAAAAGTACGAGCCATTCTCTCACCAGCATAAGAGGTCATCAAGGGAACTCGTTCGCGATTGGAACTAAAATGCGTCTCAAATCGATGAGCAAGCCATCCATAAACATAATGAGTGGGAAAAGAAACTGCACAAGTCTTGAAGTCAGATGCAGTCAAAATTCCTCGCAGACCATGATAAATACTTGCTAGAACTGGAACTGCCAAGCAAAAACGACGAGAAGTTGCCATCATACTTGCAACTTTGAAAGTACTTGGGCGAATTAAACCTGCGTCTTTTCCGGGAAGCACAAATTTACAAAGCCAACAAGATATGAAGGCGGCCAAGTAAACTTCTTCTCGGTCACTAACCTTGACGTGAAGATTAGAGAATGGCTTGTACCATCCTTTTGCCCGACGTTGGCATTTGTCAATAACACCAGAAGGATTATAGGTCTCCCTTGGTCTTGCACTCCTCTTCTTGTTATCTCTTTTTGGAGGCTCTCTATATCTTGAAGGGCCACAAAACCAACATTTGATCCAATCGCTGATGGTCATCTCGTAATGGTTACCCATTTTCTTGCAGCCTTTATGAAAAGCGAGAAATAAGAACTTGCAGCTTATGGGTAGAGAAGGCTTGCCATCACGATCAATCCCATTTAATTCATTTGCAGATGTGATGACTTCATCATAAAAGGAACCATCTATCGAAAGACCGCCAAGCATCTTCAAGTCCCACAAAGAGATAGATTCTTCTCCTTTAGCAGTACAAAGTGTGTTTGTAGAAGAATCCCAATGCTCACAAAATCCACGCATGACATTCTCCTTGAAATCATAAGTGAAGAGTGAAGCAAAGATAGGCGCATATAGATGAGATGAAGTCAAATTGTGCTCGTTGCTTGCTAATACATCCTCCGCCCATTCCCAATAGCATTCGGTGTAAGTAGCTCCAACGAAGAATGAAGAAGATGACCCCCATGATAGCTCTCCATTTTGGATGCGATGCCTTAGAAGTGGTAACACGTCATGTGAAGATGAAGTCTTATGAAGAGAAGATTGTACCAATGTGACCCTTGAAGATTTGATGATAGCATTGTCGCAACCATAAGTGTCTCGCGCCGTCTCTAGACTCCAAGAAGAAAGATGAAGACCATCATTTGAAGAAGACCAAGTGGGGGCATGACGACCAATGACGGGAGTGTAGACCGCAAGTGTAGTACCCTCCTCCACGTTTGAAGCTTCATCGTCTAAGATATGAAGATTTGTCGAGGTAGAAGATGCAGTCTCCTTGAAGATGACCATTTTGAAGAATAAAGTGCAGCTTTTACCGTAAAATGAAGAGTGCGCCAAATATGAAGACTAATGAAGGGTTCGAAATTTGTAGCTCACAATGACAACAACGATTCTACACTGAAGCTTCATTTAAAAAAAAACGTGAAAAAAAAGAAGACACATTAGAATTTACACAGCAGTCATAATTTTGAAATATGACATTTTGTTCCTACTGTAATAATATCAATTGTCAAAATTATGAAAATTATTGAGATAAAAAAAATCAAAGCTCAACCAAACAAAAATATCGCACATTAATCTCAATTTTGATTTCTGCTAATCATGCACCTAAAAGTGTCAACTACCTCGGAATTATATCCAACGAATACCCAGTTCTTCTAATTGAAAGACCCACGATTTGTTGTGCTTTTGTGTTACAGGTAGCAGTGCACAATACAAAAGTAAATTACAAATATAAAAAGTGGTGTTTAACAAATTCTTTATGGATATGAAGTCAAATGTTCACCATATAACATGCATTCCATCAAAAGAAAAGGATGACATCACCGATGCACATATTGGACAAAGAAGAAAAAAGACCTGTATGTAATAATGTCCGTATGGAATGGTATGTGGTTCTCTTTGAAATTTGAAGCACACTGGATATTAAAATGCTCTTTGCTTTTAATATGTTACGAATGGAGTTAAAGATATTTAGGGTTTTGTTTTAAGACCTCTATTTATAGACATACATTATTCATGAAGCGATTTGAAGAAATTTCTCAAAAGTGGAAAGATTTAAATTAGAACTATTTCTTTTGAAGCTCTTCCTAAATTGGTCATCGCTGAGTATTTCCTTTCAAAAAAAAAAGAAGTCTTCTTGAATAGGAATTATTATTTGTCCATGACAAATAAGGAGAATACAAAATTATTCAGCAAAATAATTTTTGATACATCTTCTAATTGGTTTTCACGTGGCTATCAAGTTTCATTATTACCATTTGAGATACATGTTAAAAAATATTGCTTCATGTACATATCAAACTGGCGTGGTTATTCAAATTATTCATAAATTAATTTATTAAAGTATTAAATACTTTTAATAATTTAATTCAATTTCGAGACATGGTCGCTAAAAAAAAGAAAAAAAAACGCGAACAAGTCTCGAGGGGGCATTTGTTGACCCATAAATTTTTGGCTCATAAAATAAATTGGGCTTAGTATTATTAGACTTTCAAATATATTTAATAATTTAAAATTAGTTATTAAATAAAGTCTAAATAATATTAAATAAATTATTTTGCGTAAGTCAACAAATCATACTTACCTAATATTAAAGAATATGTTATTTTTGTCTATTAGTTAAGTGAATATATTATTTAATTAATTAGAATAAAATTAATATTGTTTCCAAGTATAGAGATATGTGCATAAATACATATTCTCTACACTCCTATAAATAGGAGTTCCCTCACAACACAAAAAAGACAAGACATCACTCTCAAGTCGTGGAAACTCTGCAAACAAAGCGATAAAGAAGCTCTGCATAATTTCTATAAAAAGACATAAATAATTCTCTAGCCGCCGGAGTTCTGCAAACAAAGCAACATAGAAGCTCTGCATAATTTCTTCAAGCGACTACACACATCACTATCAAGTCGTGGAAACTCTGCAAACAAAGCGATAAAGAAGCTCTGCATAATTTCTACAAGTGACTACATCAAATCAAGACTCCATATTCGAATCTTCATACGTTGTGTTCATCACCCGTCAAAGATCCAACCAAACGACTTCATATCAAATCAAGTCTCCATATTCGAATCTTCATACGGCGTGTTCATCACTCGTCAACGATTCAACTATTTCCTTCACCAAATTGAAGGAGATTCTACAACGGATTCAAGAACAAGCTTCATAAGCCCTTGATCCACAAATATTGAAGGAAAGCATCAAAGGATTTAATTTCTACACGTGTAGAAATTACCCCATAGAGATTGTACTCCGCTATTTGATTAAATTCAATAAATTGACATTTGTTCATATTTTCTTGCGTCTCAATTTCAGGACAAGAAATTCGTGTTAACAATATCACCCAACAAAAACGAACAAAATGATGCCTGCCCAAACTTAATGAATCATTAAAATTATGATTTTAATACAATTTAATAAAATAAAAATCATTGAAATCTTTGAGTCAATTGACACCTTAAGAGGAGATTGCACAAATTAACAAAATTTACCATTGTTCTATTTTCTATTGCAGGAGTCAACAAGAACTTGAAACAGTCTAACAATGACTCCATATAAATATGGTGCCATCCAATCTCTTCTTCAATACCAATTGCTTATCGTGTTCATTATCATCAGACTTCGGAATCAAACTCATTTCATCCTCATTTCTTATCTCATACTCTGGCCACAATTCATTGCTTGTAACTGCATGAGAACACCAAGTCCTATTCAAAGAGAAATTTTGGAAATTTTGTATCATGCATATAATATAATAAATAAATCATGGTCCTAACATGTTGTACATGAGTGTAAACAAGTCATGTCATTCTCATCAAACACTTGCTAATCTATTATCTCTACTCCGAGAGCATTGTTGAGTACTCCTCAACATTCACCAAGTGCTTGAAAAAATATCAGTACGAGTATTTATAATGTAATACAAAAATTAATTTTTACGAGATGGTAGTTGTTTCTTTCTCTAGTGTTGCCCCCCTCCCTAATAACCCTTTTTTGACTTTAGTTGAAGTGTGAATTGGTCACATAGATGACTTCCAATTGAAAAATAAATATTTGTGAGTTTTGTGATGGCTGGCAGGTCTAAGGATCAGTATTTGGTTTGAGCATTTATTTTTATATTATCTTTAATATTACATAATTATTGTCAGGAAAAATACATCTTTGATGCACCTAGATCATTTTAAATGGATAAAAGGCGTGAAAAAAGAGATAGTTATTGCAATTATGACAGGTTGAAGCATTCAGAAAAAGGAAACATACTTCCTTTGAAGCTTATGGAGAAACAACCAAACAAATAAGTTATAGTATCCTACCATGAGTATGACCGACTCCTATAAAAAAAAGTTCTTCCATTAACAGATTATGTAGTTACCTTGTTGAGAGAAGAGACGCAGCAGCAACAATGATTTTAGCGACCAAAAGTACAGCAACACATAAGCCAAATCGCATTGATACACTACAAAGTACAGCAAAAACATTACAAAACCTCAGTTACAAGCTACAAAATAGTACTAACAACACAGCACCACAAATAATTAGTATAGAAACAATAGCATATGAAAGTTAATATAAAACTCTAGTTGCATTACCTTTTTTAAAAACACTATTCGTCATCTTCATCTTCATCTTCATCTTCATCTTCATCATCATTTTCATCACTATCATCATCATAATTAATCATAGTATCATCCTCTTCATCACTAGAACCTTTGTTATAATGCTCTTCCACTGAATTTGACCTTTGAATTTGAAGCACATCACTAACATCAACTTCATCTGGAAGTACATCGATATGGTGCAAAGATTCTAAATCTTCACCATCAACTTGTTCAACTTCATGAAGATAATCAGTCTCATATTGTTGATAAGGCTCATCATTTAATACTGAATCTTCATTGTATGATTCTTTCTTCTCTGGGACATCATATATATTCCTAGGATATGATTTTTGCATAATTTTCCAAGGACCCCCATTTTTCATATCATTGACATAGAAAACTTGATGTACTTGAGATATTAACACAAAAGGATCATTTTTGTACCATTTACGGCTCGTGTTAATGGTATGTAAATTACCATATGTTTTAATCCCATTTTTTTATCCCCAACATCCCACCAATCACATTTAAACAAAAAAACATGATTTCCATGAATATATTGTAGGTCAATTATATCTGTTACCACACCAAAAAAATCAATTTCTTTCAAATTATGCTCTCCCTTAACTGAAACCCCACTATTTTGAGTCCGGCGGAAACTATCACGTTCAGTTGTGTGAAATCTAACTCCATTCGCAATTATACCACTATACCTAGTAACTCGTATATCAGGACCTAAACCCAACACATATAAATGATCTGTCGTTGTGATCAAACCATCGACACATAAGCGGCCAACCTGGAAAATTAATGTAATTGTGAAATCAAGTTCAATTTTGAGTATTTTTATTTTGATAAATAGAGAGAACAAACTTTTTAAACTCATATTTAATTTTAGAGTATAAAACTTACATACTGCTTGAACCAAGAGGAAAATCCCTCCTGATGTCTTTTTCGCACATCAATAAGACTTGTCTTTTCTAATTCTTCAATGTGCATACTGTTAAAGAGTTAGAAAATTAGATAAAAATGCAAAATTAAGGTATTTAATTTCAGAGATTTTTTTTTTAAAAAAAAGTAACTTACTTGAGATATTCCTCTATATTCTCGCAGTTATTAAGCACGTACCATAATATCTTTTCAAAATCGGAATGGGATAATTTTTCGTACATTACAGCCCCTAAAGGCCTTGCATTATGGGAAAATACAGAAAAACCATCATGCACCCCTACTTGCATAGCCATATCATAGTTTCTCTCAACTCGATTGTATCTTGTCTCAACTCCATGAAAATATAGTGAGCAAAAGTTCAAGCATTCCTTAGTGATATATGGTTAAGCAATTGAACCCTCTGGTCGAGCTAAATTACGTACAAAATTTTTCAAAGTCCCTAAGAATCTGTGCAACAAATTGAAAATTATAAATATATATATATATGCTTAATGCTGCAGCAAAAAAATAAATAAATAAAATATTACATCTCAACTAACCTCTCAATAAAGTACATCCACCGATAATGAACTGGTCCTCCTAATTCAACTTCACGTGGTAGATGAATTGCAAGATGCATCATAATTACAAAAAATGACGGAGGATATATCATCTCAAGCTTGCATAATATCAAAACGATATCACTCTGCAACTTTTTGATTGTGGATTTTTGTCACGACCCGAATTCCACCCTAATTCAAGTCACGACCGGCGCTAGGGAATGGGAATGGTTGTTCCGAAACCCGTAGCAAGCCTAGAACCTCTAGAAATTTTTCGCAAATATAATTAAAGGATCGCACCTCGCGTACGATTTTTTTTCAGAAAATACCGTTAAAACTTTTCTCTTTTAACGTAACCCGATTTCTGAAAATACACATATAAGCGAAATATGGTTTCAGAAGTACTGGTTGGATAACCTTGTTATCTCAACCCTCGCTTCCTTTTGAAAACCTGGCGTGGTGATTACTGGAAACCAGGGACTTATCTTTCGCTTGCCTTAACACATAGGCAGCCCTGTTCCAATCCACACGCCACCGTTAATATGTTTAATAAAATAATGCGGACACCTCTGCGTCTCGCAACGGTGGTATTAAACACATTAAAATACACAGCGGACCGATTACACGTAGCCGGCGTATATAAAGCATACTGTTTTTGACCCTCATAAAAACACATGAGGCCGACTTGGTAACTAGATACAATATGTCACTAAGCAGCCACCCGAAAGGTACACATGTGCACTAGATCCTATCAGAGTATCTAAACAGAGGACTAGTGGCACGGCTGTTGACATATTACACTTATACTATTGCAGCATACTAAGAGTGCAAAATCCTATGTACATTACCAAAGAAGAGCTTTCCTGAAAAAGGGATGTGGAAACTCGACTGACCTCAAAGCTCATTTCCTGAAAATGGGATAACAACAACGGGGTCAGAAATATAAATATTTCTGAGTGAGTAAACAGTTTACAGATAAATACCAAAATCGCATTATATATATAAAACAGTTATATATATAAAATATTACCAATGCGTCGATCCATATGAAACCCTAGTCCACAATTGTCCTAATAGACACACTCTTAACACGAGCTTATAGACAACAGAATAAAGACCGTGACCCGAGTCACTGCCGTCCAATTCTGTATCTCTGGTACCTGGACCGTAATCATGAAACTGCCATCGCGGTTTTACCCGCGACCGTAACTGTATTACTGTCGTCTCAGGGTTTACCCGTGAAGTCAGGGCATCTACTTTCCCAATGACTTACACGACAGACATACCTCTATACCTCGACAGAAGTACATCTAGAAATCAGTGTTGGTGATCACGCAACCCTATTGCTGCCCAATAGGTAGCTCGTTCCAATGGACCTTTCTTGGCTAAGTTATACTACTGCGATTTATGGATTTAAAATAATTGAATACTGATATTCAAAAGTAAACACGTAAACTCACAGTACTGCTAAGTTACTACTTAGCACCGTCGTAGGTGTGACAGACTCCCCTGAGTCCTGGTCTGACTGCTGGACAGCTAGTCGGATCAAACATACAAAACACACAAGCCAAACATCAATACTCATTTCTGGTATAAACATCTAGGTCCTGAAACCTAGGTCCAGACAAATCATACAAACATATAACACATAACACTTATGGTCTCTTTATTTTTAAAAACCATATAAACCGTTTTCACCTCGAGAAAACGTTTAGACTTCACTCTAGAAGTCATTTTAGGTATAGCAATACCTAATTAAAATCATTTAAAAGTATAGACTTGATTGTTAAAACAATTCACAGTCATATACTAATTATTTAGCAACATCGTTTGCTAAATCTTTTAAACTGGTTAAACGTCGACTTTAACTCTTTTAAAGTCCTTTTTAAACGTTTAACTTTACTTTTAAAATCTCATTTTAAAAGTCTTTGACTTAGGTTTAAAAATATTTATTTAAAATATTTTAGTTTCGGTCAGACAACACATCGAGTTACTAGGCGAAAACATTTCAGAATCGCCCCTCGAAAGTCCGCCGAAAAAGTCCGGAAAAGTCCCTACGCACACGTCCCGCTAAGTCACTGTGCGTTCGCACGTGACTGGCTGTGCGTTCGCACAGCCAGCTGTGCGTTCGCACAGTTGACTAGCTGTGTGTTCGCACAGCCTCTGCTGTGCGGGCGCACAGCAGGCCAGTCCCGGGGAAAATCAATCCCCGGGCCATTCCGACGTGCTATTGAATTTAAAAACGCTGCAAAAACACTATTTTAATGTCCTAGTTCACATATACACAATCCAATCACAATTTGAACGTATATTTCAATAGTTCGATACGGTAACCGTTTATAAACGAATATATATTCGAAATATATCGAAATATATTGAAATAAACGTTTAATACGGGATTAATACCTCGATTACTTGAGTAATCGTTGAAGAAACGGAGTTAAAATCGAAAAACGGACGAGAATCGGACGGAACCCTAATTTTCCGCCACTGCTTCAGAGGAAGCAGCTCAACCTATTCTTCAATTTGAAAGAATGAGGCTCTGCCTCTGATTTTAAAACCAAGTGGTTATATATATAGGAAATGGATAAAGTGCCGTTTGGTACTAGCTCAATCATGCACTTTAAACCAACTTCTAAACTAGTCGTCCGTAGCTCAAACGGAAACGACTTTCGAATTTCGTGAAAATTAACCCAAAAATCAAATAAAATATAACAAAAATAAAAATATAATTTTTATTCTTATCCGACTTATATTTTATTCTTAATAAATCTCTGAAGATTTATTAGGTCCAAATCAGTCCCACTTGATTAAACTTTCTACGTCCAAATTTCATAAAATTTTGATGGTAACTTCGTCAAATTATTTCGCGAATAATAACACCAAAATTATTCACTCGGAACTTATAAATTATTTTATTTTAATTTGGACTAACGAATAATACCTAATTAGTTTATAACTAAAACTAATTAAAGTAAAAGTTTAAGGATTAAAGAAATCATTTTTCATTTCTTCTCCCCCACTCTTAACCGCCTCTCACTTTCTCTTATCCTTCTTATTTTTTTATTAATAATATAATATATATATATATATATATATATATATATATATATATATATATATATATATATCTTAACTTATATTCGTTAATAACACGTCGAGATTTCCGAGTTTCGACATTTTAATTTCGGGGTTTTATCCGAAATATTAAACTCTCCAATTAGAGTGGTATATTGATATATTAATTATTAATATATTTTTATCTTATGACTTCAGTCGTATTTTCTTTTCTATTAGTCTCGTTCATATCCCTTTATTAAAATTTAAATACGCGATTTAAATTTTAAACTTCTATTATTACGATATAATTTTAGGGATACTTATAAATTAAATTTTACGCTTAAATTTAATTTATATATTTCCGGCTAATAAAACCTTTACACGTGGCTTATAAGAATACGGGGTATTATTAAAGTCTTTGAACACAATTCCTTAAAAAAAGAACTCAACTCTGATAATGCAATGTACACCTCACTACGTAAAGACCCACAAATTGCTGCTGGAAGTAATCGTTGCATGAATACCTGATAATCATGGCTTTTCATTCCCAAAATTTTACAATCTTCAACATTTACACATCGAGAAAGGTTTGAAGCATATCCGTCTGGCAACTTTATTGATTTCATCCATTCACAAAACTTTCTCCTCTCTAGCGTCGGTAATGTATAACAAGCAAGAGGCATTAGAAATTTATTACCTTTTGGCTGTAAATGTAACTCTTTTCTTATACCCATAGCTTTTAAATCCATCCGAGCCTTAATATTATCCTTTGATTTTCCATCAATATTCATCGATGTCCCCAAGATATTTTCACATATATTCTTCTCTATATGCATTACATCTAAATTATGACGTAATTTTAATGTTTTCCAGTAAGGCAATTCAAAGAATATACTTCTTTTTGTCCAATTGAGCTCTTGTGGACTGCGTACACGCTTTTTTCTATTAGGTGTCTTCCCAAATACCAAATCTTTTGGAACAAATTCAAATTGTCTTAGAACTTCATCTCTTGTCAATTCTTCAAGCTTCGACCTGCGCTCGAGTTTTCCATCAAATTTCTTATTTTTTCTCCAAGAATGTTGAGAATGTAAGTATCTATGATGACCCATATAACATTGCTTCCTTCCATTTTTCAAAGTTAGCGAACAAGTCCACTTATTACACACAGGGCATGCTAATTTTCCTTTTGTGCTCCATCCAGATAACATTCCATACGCTGGAAAATCATTTATTGTCCATAACAATGCAACATGCAATTAAATTTTTTTACCGCTATATGCATCATATGTTGGCACACCAGTCTCCCATAATTCTTTTAACTCATCAATTAATGGTCTTAAGTATACATCTATATTATTTCCGGGAGATTCCTTACCTGGGATAAGCAAAGATAACATCAAAAAATTCTCCTTCATGCATTTCCATGGTGGTAAATTATATGGCGTCACAATCACAGGCCACATGCTATAATTTGTGCTCATATTTCCAAAAGGGTTAAATCCATCACTAGCAAGACCAAGGCGCACGTTACGAGCATCTTTAGCAAACCAATCATGTTGATTGTCAAAATCTTTCCATTCCATAGCATCAGCTGGATGTCTAATCATCTCATCATCTACACGTTTCTCCTTATGCCACCTCATATCTTCACCAATATCTTTAGACATAAACAATCTCTGAAGTCTAGGTACTAAGGGAAAGTGCCTAAGAACTTTTTGAGCAATCTTCTTGTGTTTTCCCAACCCTGATTTCCATCTAGGAGCCTTACAAGCTGGATTAGGACACCTATCAAGATTTTCATTTTCCTTCCAAAATAGTACACAATCATTTATACAAGCATCAATCTTTACATAACCAAGACCTAGATCGCGCATCAATTTTTTCATCTCATAATTTGAGCTTGGAAGAGTTTCACCCTTTGGCAGTGCATCCATAAACAACTCCAAATTCATAGTAAATGATTTATTACTAGAATTAGTAAGTGCTTTAATATTAATCATCTTAAGAAGAA